>NC_134483.1:460839141-461011641 GCF_040206685.1 Ascaphus truei | reverse complement strand
CCAGACCAATAGTGCATTTAGCGGGGTTAGCAGTTAGTCCAGCAGACCGGACTGCGTCAAGCACAGCTTGGACCTTTGGAAGGTGGGATTGCCAATCTTCACTATGGATTACCACATCATCCAGGTAGGCGGCAGCATACCGAGCATGTGGTTTTAAAATTTTATCCATCATTCTTTGGAATGTGGCGGGAGCTCCATGTAAGCCAAAAGGCAACACCTTATACTGAAAGAGGCCGTCTGGGGTTGAGAAGGCTGTCTTTTCTTTTGCCCTTTCTGTGAGGGGAACCTGCCAGTACCCTTTTGTTAGGTCTAGGGTTGTGAGATATCGGGCTTTGCCCAGTCTCTCTACAAGTTCATCTACCTTGGGCATAGGATAAGTATCAAATTTTGACACCGCGTTTAGTTTCCGGTAGTCATTACAAAACCTTGTTGTACCGTCTGGCTTTGGGACTAAGACTATAGGGCTGTTCCACCCACTTTGGGATTCCTCAATTACACCTAGTTTTAGCATTTTTTTAACCTCTAAACTTATAGCCTTTCTTTTGGCCTCTGGGATTCGGTACGGTTTAAGGTTAACTCGGACCCCCGGTTCAGAGACTAGGTCATGTTCAATTACGCTAGTTCTACCTGGCCGTATAGAGAAGATTTCTTTGTTTCTTCTCACTAAATTCTGAACCTCTCGTTTCTGATGAACAGACAGGGTTTCAGCTATGCTAACCTCTGGGTCAGTTTCTTAATTCTCTGACGGACCTGGGGGTACTAGGGTTAACAAGACTTCTCTATCTTTCCAGGGCTTGAGTAGGTTTATATGGTAAATTTGCTCAGGTTTCCTCCTACCTGGCTGTCTTACCTTATAATTTACTTCTCCCACTCTTTCCAAGACCTCATATGGCCCATGCCATTTAGCAAGGAATTTACTCTCCACGGTGGGAACCAGAACTAGTACCCTATCACCTGGAGAAAAAATGCTGACCCTAGCACCCTTATTATATGTATTCCTCTGTGCTTCTTGAGCTTTCTCCATGTGTTCCCTCACTATGGGTAGGACTGCAGCAATGCGGTCCTGCATCTGGGCAACATGCTCTATTACACTTCTGTAAGGGGTAACCTCGTGTTCCCAAGTCTCTTTGGCTATATCCAGTAAGCCCCTTGGGTGTCGGCCATACAATAGTTCAAACGGGGAGAAGCCTGTAGATGATTGGGGAACTTCCCTAATGGCAAATAACAGGTACGGTAACAAACAATCCCAGTTTTTCCCATCTTTATCAACCGCCCGCCGTAACATGCTCTTTAAGGTTTTATTGAACCTTTCCACTAAACCATCTGTTTGTGGATGATAGACTGAGGTTCTGAGATGCTTGATTTTTAGGAGTTTACATAGCTCTTTCGTTACTTGGGACATAAATGGTGTTCCCTGGTCAGATAGAATCTCTTTAGGAATCCCGACCCGGGAAAACAGAACTACTAACTCTTTTGCTATGTTTTTAGCTGAGGTGCTACGTAGGGGAACTGCCTCCGGATATCGGGTGGCATAATCTAATATTACCAATATATGCTGATGTCCCCTAGCAGACTTTATTAGGGGTCCTACTAGATCCATAGCAATCCGGTCAAATGGTACCTCTATTAGGGGAAGGGGTACCAATGGGCTGCGGTACGCCTTGAACGGGGCGGTGATCTGACATTCTGGGCATGAGGAACAATAATTCGTAATTTCTGCCAGAACCCCAGGCCAATAGAAGCTTCGGAGAACCTTTTCTTTTGTCTTTTCCACCCCTAGGTGTCCCCCCAATGGATGACTATGTGCGAGGTGTAATACTACGTTACGGAATGTCCGTGGTACCAACAATTGTTTAGTTGTAACTGATTTCCTTTTATCAACCCGATATACTAGGTCGTTCTCTACCTCGAAGTAGGGGTAAGCAAGTGACCTATCTGGTTGGCCAGGAGTACTATTCTGGTCCCGTATATTTCCCCTTGCTACCGCTAATGTGGGGTCCTCCCACTGGGCCTTCTTAAAACTCCCAGGACTGACCTCTAGGTCAGCGAGGGTCTTATCCGGTTCTGGGTTGGTAAGTGTCTGCTCAACATCTTGATTTGGGGTATTCCCTACCAAAGTAGTGATGGGGAAGGGAATTTTACAGCACTCCTCCTTTTCCCCCTTCTTATTTGGGCCCTCGTCAACCTCCATTTCTGAAAAAGGGAAAGGATTTGTTTCTTCTAATACTTCGTTATGGTCCGCTATTGAACTCTGGGCGCTATTCTGAGCGGGGGACCACATTTTTAGAAAATGGGGAAAGTCGGTCCCTATTAACACATCATGTGCCAGTTTGGGTACAATACCCACCTTGAAATCTAAAGAACCAAACTCTGTTTCAAAAAAAACATCAACAGTGGAATATTCATGATTATCCCCATGTATACAACAAATTGCCACTCTTTGTGAACTGTTTCCCTGTTTCTTCTTAATGGGCAAGAGGTATTCGGACACTAGTGTGACCATGCTCCCAGAGTCAAGAAGTGCCCGAACCCTCTTACCATTAACCTTTACAAATGCCCACAGATGGTTATTCAAGGGGTCCTCTGGGCTAGGGCCCATACATTGGGACAACAGCGAATAAGGTTCCACGCTGTTGCATTGCATGGGCTCATCATTTAGTGGGCAGATTTTTTCTGTGTGGCCCCTCTCATGACAATTTACACATTTAGGTACATAGTCTGTGTCCCACTTAGAGCCTTTTCCCGGCTCCCCATGTTGGCTATTGCCCTTAGTGTGCGAACCACTGTTGCTGGTGCTGCGTGAAGGTGGTCGCCGCTCTTCAGCGCCCCTTAACCCCGGTACCCTTTTACCGTCTCTGGAAGAGTCCTGGAACCTCGGGTAGTGGGGTTGCTCCACGACTGTGGGTTGCGGGTGCTCTTCTGCTGCATTGTACCTTTCTACGAGGGCCACAAGCTCATCCGCATTGTGGGGGTCACTCCGACTGACCCAACGGCGTAAGGCAGAGGGAAGTTTCCTCAAGAACTGGTCCATGACCAACCGTTCCACGATGTGGCTGGCTGAGTTGATCTCGGGTTGTAGCCACTTCCGGGCGAGGTGGATGAGGTCATACATCTGGCTTCGGGTGGCTTTATCCATCGTGAAGGACCATGCGTGAAACCTTTGGGCGCGAACAGCCGTGGTTACGCCGAGGCGGGCGAGGATCTCGAACTTCAATTTTGCATAGACGTTAGCTTCGGCTGGCTCTAGATCAAAGTAAGCCTTCTGGGGTTCGCCGCTTAGGAAGGGTGCGATTAGACCAGCCCACTCAGCTTCTGGCCATCCCTCTCTCTGTGCCGTGCGTTCAAACGTGAGAAGATAGGCTTCCACATCATCCGAGGGTCCCATCTTCTGAAGGTAGTGGCTTGCCCTGGTCATTTTCGGAACTGGGGCTGCCACTGCCAGTGGAAGGTTACTGATAGTCCCCCTCAGGATCTCGAGTTCCTGCTGTAAGCCCTGAGCGAACCGCTGTTGCTCCTCTCTCAGCAAGCGATTTGTCTCTTGCTGGTTTGCATTCGCGTTTTGCAGGGCTTCATTCGTCTGTTGCTGGTTTGCATTCGCCTGTTGCTGGTTGGCATTCACCTGTTGCTGGTTGGCATTAATCTCTTGCTGGGCTATTAACAGCTGTTGCTGGGCTGCATTCGTCTGCTGCTGGTTTGCATTAGTTTCTTGCTGGGCTATTAGCAGCTGTTGCTGGGTTTCATTCGTGTCTTTCTGGGCAGCGACATTGCGTACCAGTGCACCCACCACGTCTTCCATCTTGTTTGCAGAGGATGAAAAAAACTTTTTTTTTTTTTTTTTTTTTTTTTTTTCAAAGTTCTTCAACCCGCAGACCCCCTAGTGCTCTGCCCGCATTCTCCACCATATGTGACAAACGGCTTACTCCGGGGCTCCGTCGTTTGTCCGGGACTGTTTAGAACACGGTCTTTTAGGGTAGGTTAAATGATGAGGCGTCACGTACTGTTCCTTTAAACAGGCTATGCCTGGTTTATTCAGTCCCAGGCACTGAGACTGCCACAGTGCATACAACAGAAAACAGATCAAAACAAAAGCTGCTCACCTGAGCGATAACTTAACTTAGATATCCCTGACTCAGGGTTGGAAGTGGCTTTTCCACTTCCAACATCAAAACACGGTACTTTTGCAGTCTTACACAAATGAACAGAAAGATTGAACCTGTTTGGGGAAGAGGCTTCTCCCCTCTGTAGTTCAGCAGCCTTCCAGCCTCCTGGCTCTTGTGGGGAGACCAGAGCAAACAGGAAATCAGTCTTTCATACCTGATTCCTAATTAGCATGACAGGTGACAGAAATCAGGCAGCAGACAAACTCTGGTCTGGATCTCTCATCCCTCAGTTCCAGCGCTTGCCAAACTGTGGGATGGAGTGTATGTATTATAAGGCTGCACTCCCAGGCCAAACAGGATAGAAACTGTCTAGTATCCTGGGAGCCCTATATACGGAATTTATTACCATCCCCTGGTTTCTGTCACAATATATATATATGTACAGTATTTAACAGGCAGGGGTGTTCCTCACAGCAGTGGTGCAGCCGCAGCAACGCAGTAGGAACGAGACAGCACTCAGAGGTAATTTTCAAAAAAGTTATATTAGAGTAGGTGGCACAAATGCCAATGTTTCGGTCCTCACGTGGGGACCTTTCTCAAGGCAGTGAGGACTGAAACTTTTTTTGACAATTACCTCTGAGTGCTGTCTTATTCCTACTGCGTTGCTGCGGCTGCACCACTGCTGTGAGGAACACCCCTGCCTCTTAACTACTGCTAAGGGACATGCACCTACCTTTTACTGCATACACCTGAGTGCCAACTACTCTCCACTGACTCTATATGTATTTATATATATACAGTTAGGTCCGGAAATAATTGGACACTGATACAAGTTACAGTTAAATAATGAATATGGGCTTAAAGTGCAGTCTATCAGCTTTAATGTGAGTGTATTCACATCCTAATTGGAGGAAGGGTTTAGGAATTACATCTCTTTAATATGTAGCCCCCTCTTTTTCAAGGGACCAAACGTAATTGGACAATTTACTCAAAAGCTGTTTCATGGACAGGTGTTGACTATTCCTTCGTTATTTCATCATCAATTAAGCAGATAAAAGTTCTGGAGTTGATTCCAGGTGTGGCATTCGCATTTGGAAGCTGTTGCTGTGAACCCACAGCATGCGGTCAAAGGAGCTCTCAATACAAGTGAAACAAGGCATCCTTAGGCTGCAAAAAAAAAGAAAATCCATCAGAGAGATAGCAGGAACATTAGGAGAGGCCAAATCAACAGTTTGGTACATTCTCAGAAAAAAAGAACACACTGGTGAGCTCTGCAACACAAAAAGGCCTGGACGTCCACTGACGACAACAGTGGTGGATGATCTTAGGATCCTTTCCATGGTAAAGAAAAAACCCTTCACAACATCCAGCCAAGTGAAGAACACTCACCAGGAGGTAGGCATATCATATCCAAGTCTACCATAAAGAGATGATTTCACGAGAGCAAATACAGAGGGTTCACCACAAGGTGCAAACCATTCATAAGCCTCAAGAATAGAAAGGCCAGATTAGACTTTGCCAAACAATATCTAAAAAAGCCAGCCCAGTTCTGGAACAGCATTCTTTGGACAGATGAAACTAAGATCAACCTGTACCAGAATGCTGGGAAGAAAAAAGTATGGAGAAGGCTTGGAACGGCTAATGATCCGAAGCCTACCACATCATCTGTAAAACACAGTGGAGGCAGGATTTTTTATGATCAGCCGTGCCTTGCTCTAAAAAAGAGTCTTAAGTGGTGTTGTCTTGGGGGTCCGACAGATCTGTGTCACTTGTATTGTAATTTGTTCCTGAGAATGCTGCTTTTCTGGACCGTGAATAGTACCTTCTCTGACCCGGTCATCCTTGTGTGCTGTTGTTTAGACCCCGTAGCCATTTATAGACCAGTCTTCCCATGTAGTCTGTGGTAACCTGCTTCAATTTATCTCTTTTCTATTTAATAAGGTCGCTGGGGTATGCCTCAATGGCGGTTTGTATCTTATCTGTCCAATTTGTTATGGTGTCTGATTCCAAAATATGTCCATGCATCTCCTGAATGTTATTAATATCCTTCTTAATCTTTGTAAATTCCTTCATTGACTGCTCGAGCACCAGAATGGTTAGATCAAAAGAGCATTTATTGAGTATAGCTACCCACTTCTGGATCACTTCTTCCAATAGTAGGCTGATTTTTAATTCTGAAGCCATGGGGGAGGAGATTCTCCTTATGGTAACGGGAAAGCATTACTGCATGCAAATAAAAGTCTACTTCTCTTTACTTGAGTCTGATTAAATCATTGTACACGTCTGAAGATTTCTTCGGTCCGAATACCGCATCCACAGATTCTGCATATCTGATTTTAGCTATTTCTGCATCCGTGTAGCCTAATGTCTCAGAGATATTTGAAAAAATGTCTGAAACATCTGTAAAATCTTCCATGTCAAACAATCATTTGTTTCAAAAGGTAACAAAGCATATAAATGTAATCCAAGAATCGACCGCCCGTGGATATCGTGACATCCCAGCCATAAGGTCCAAGTCCTGGGTCCTCAGCTCATAAGTAAGTATAAGTGTAGATTGTAACCGGCACTCCTGTAGTGATAATGTAATGGCCTGGTGCTTATCCCATAAGACAAATAAAGCATACATTACCAGCAATGAAGATGCAAACAGGAGACTGCATTTAGTAAGTAATCAAATAAAAAGGTATATTTGATGTATGACACAATGTTAACCCTTAGCACGCTGGTCCTGTGCAGAGGGGAGCCCCATCAGGCTGTCTGACTTTGGGGCAACGCAGATGAAGACACACACACACACATATATATTCTTGTTTCTTTATATATATATATATATATATATATATATATATATATATAAAGAAACAAGAATTGTAGCGCCAAAGTATTAATATTAATAACCTTAATAGAGACTAAAGTAATAAAGTGAACTAAACTGTGTAATATATGCGAAGTATAGCTATTTCTAAAAAACACATAGAATATTAACAAAAATGCATAACACAATAAACTTCACAAAATTTAAAAAAACTATGAAAGTGCAAAAAATGTAAAGAAAAGGTAATGAGTCCAACCAGTCCTTTTAAATCAATTCATGAAAATTATTTGATAATTGATGCTGATGTGGGTGTCTCCGGCTGCTCTCAAGTAGAATGAACCACATCCAAGAATACCTAGAAAAGAGAAAGAAGAGAGAGCGCACACCCAATAGCGTAATATTGTTGATTTAATGTTAAAAGGGAAGGTGAATGGGGGGGGAAGAAATACACTCACAGTAATCAGCCCTTTGAGAAAGTCGCCCTCTGGTGACGAAACGTGTCAGGGATTCCAATTGCGCAATTACGTGATTGCGACGCTGCACACGCTCATGAGGCAGAATTGAAGCTTGAGATCTACATTGGGGCCTTTCAAGTGGGAGAGGCGATCTACGGGACCACATGGACTGAATCTTTGTCGGCGAACTACACCACTGGCCTCCTGTGAACAGTATCATCTCCACGCAGCGCTGAGGGAGCCAAGACTTGTGGGCGTTTGCAGTGCAGAGACCTGATGGTGGTGATTTATTCACACATTGTTTAATTTGAATTTTACTCTTGTGAGTGTATTTCTTCCCCCCCTTCCCTTCCCTTTTATCATTAAATCAACAATATTACGCTCTCTTCTTTCATATATATATATATATAGCGGCTAAATAAATAAAATTAAAAAGCAACCAGCAGCCAATATAACATATAACTAAGTCATTTAAGCCAATATATAAGAAACTATTGTAATATTGATGCCAGCTGCAGCCACTCACACCAACCCAAACTAAACAACACAATGGCATAGAACTGAAGCTGCACCCGTATTTAAAGTCCTCACAAAGCTAATTTTAAAAAACAAATTCTGTTATTCACTTCATTGTATTCTATTAGATCACGGAAACTCCCATCATTTACCCTTTTATACTGTTGGCATGCATCTTTTTGTCCATTTGAAAATGTGAATACTTCACTCAAACAAATAAAAAAAAAAGAGGCAAATTTGTCTGGTCTCAGATGGGTCAGTGAATATTCCCATTTGTGAATAAATGCAATATCTATGGCAGATTCAAAATTGAGCGAATAATGTTCCCATTTCTAGTTATAGAAGCATATGGCAATTTAATGTAAGGGCTGGCCTTTTCTTGCCTATTTTCTCACTGATCTTTATTTGTACTTATAGTGTAAAATAAACAGCATTAGAAATTACCATTACCAATTTGAATGTACTTCTTACAGATCACTATTGCATACAATTAGCTTTGTAATTACTTTGGAAAGAGGTGGATCTAGTGCACAATTTTATACCTAGATTAATACTACAAAAAAATATGGTTGTTTATCTCAAATCTGATATGTTTAAAGCATTAGCTTTTCTCAACTAGTACTTTAATATTGTACCTAATTTTTACATTACTTTATTAATTGTGAAATATATTTTTCCTATTCAGTCACATTTACATTTAAATATTATAGGGATTAACGCAAGCCGGTTTAGGACTTCCCCTCAGCACTAGCCAACTGCGATCTGGAGAGGGGGATTCTGCCTGGACTACGGACGTTCCGTTTGTGTTAATTGCCTGTTCGGTGTACTTGGATCTACTTGATTTTTATTGTAAGTCTTGTACTTGATATTTTATGTTATCATAAATTGATTTAATTTTTGCCCCTTTTAGTGATTATCTCCTCTTTTCTGCGCCCCCATTCTTTTTGTTTTTGTATTAACGCAAGCCAATTGCATAAAACTGTGTCAAATATTGCCTGAAAAAATTGCTTCATTGTAACATTTTCTTTTACCTACAAGTCAATAAGTTGGAGTTACTGACCGGTACAGTTGACGCATTTATGATATTGAGTTTTCATGGGTTTCCCTTTGGGTTTTAAGATTGAAGGTTTTATTTATTTATTTTTAAAGATTCTTATATATGTTTTAAGATATTCTTAATCAATTTTCCCTTTTCCTTCCATCATTATCATCAAGTACAAAAAACATTGGCCAGCAAATTTCAAACTTTTGAGATATCAGTCTAACATAAAAAAAAACACACACCCCCCCCCCCCCCCCCCAAATCATGTATTAAAACAAAACTGAAAATCATTTTTTATAGTCAGCAACAAAGATAATTTTCTGGTCAAAAGGGAAAAATATATATGTTTTTAAATGTGCCCGGAGAAGATGTGGGCTCCTCGATGTAGATACCGCCCAACATTATTATAAAAGAGACTGTAATATAGAAAAAAATTGGGAAAAGTAATACATTAGCAGTATAATTAAATAAAATATACAGCAAGAAATTATTTTCAGTTTCAGAGGTCAGATTACATAGCCAATTGTAACAATTTTTTTAGGAAATAGTGTGCTGAGTTAACATTCTCTTTTATACAGGCATACCCCGCATTAACGTACAGTGCGCAATGGGAACGGAGCATGTATGTAAAGCAAAAATATACTTAAAGTGAAGCACTCACTTTTTTCCACTTATCAATGCATGTACTGTACTGCAAACGTCATATACGTGCATAACTGATGTAAATAAGGCATTTGTAACAGGCTCTATAGTCTCCCCCTGCTTGCACACAGCTTCGGTACAGGTAGGGAGCCGGTATTGCTGTTCAGGACGTGCTAACAGGCGCATGCGTGAGCTGCCATTTGCCTATTGGGCGATATGTCCTTACTCGCGAGTGTACTTAAAGTGAGTGTCCTTAAACCGGGGTTTGCCTGTAGTAAAGAAAATCAGGGGGAAATGATGGAAAAGCAGGGATCTTTTGCATCAAAAGTGTAACTTAACTCTTCCCTTTAATAACTATTTTGGCCTTTGAATCATTCATGTGAGCATAGCATAACAGCAAAATGCTTGATGCATGAATGTTAGGAGATTTTCAACATTCATTAAATTAGCATCATAATATAATATTACTAAAGAGACTCGTAGGGGCGATTCCAGTAGCTGCTAGCAGTGCATATTTGTGCGGAAAGAACCCTTTTCCCTCAGACATGCAGCTTGCCGTTTTCTAAAAGCCCTTCTCACATGTCACATGCATCCGTTAGATCCAAAATGCAAAACCGGGCGGAAATACTCACACATTTGATATTGGTACCTCAAGGCTAGCATGATTAACCCAATAGATGTAAGATTAGCTGTTTTAGCTCTGTTTGGCTGGGACTCCATAATTTAATTACTTCCATTACTGTACATTTTAAATGCGCTTTTCTGCCTCTTCCTTGTACTGTCTACCTAATTACTATCTGAACAAGCTTCTTAGGGCTATTCTATACAGGGCGCGCTTGCTGTGCCGTGCGCGCGGCAGTTATAGTTGGCTGTGGTTAGTCAGCGTTCCTATAATAGGACCGTGCGCACGGCAGTAAGCGTCGAGCCGGCCGACAGGGGAGAAGATGGGGAAAATAAAGATTTTGCGCCGCTACCGCCGCTGAAATGTATGTACTGCTGCGGCCAAGCTTATTCTAAAGCTTACCCGCATTTTTTCTCGGCTTTTTAATTCTCGCGCCGAAATTGGCTGCGCGCCAGCCGCATCTTGCTAATGGCGCTGAACAATAGAAGCGCCTGCGGCGCTGAGGAAAAAAAAAAAAGCCTGCGTATGAACGGGAGTTTAAACTCCCTGCGAGGCAGCCGCTGTAGATTTAATCTGGCCGCCACTGTATATGTATGTTTATGTATGTATGTATGTATGTATGTATGTATGTATGTATGTATGTATGTGTGTGTATATATGTGGGTGTGTGTGTGTATGTTTGTATGTACAATGTTAATAAATAATTTATTCTTACCAATTTATTTATTTATTATAAACATATTTATAACACACACTGTCCACACACACACACACACATATACATACATACACACACACAAACACACAGTACCTCACAGTGTCGCTCACAGCATACACACAAAGTGTGCACACGTGCACATGCGTTCGCATAGGCACGAACGCACGGCCGCACATACTATATTACGGGTCTTACCCCTACCACATGCAGCACTTATCATCTGATGGCCCCACGTTTCAGCAAAGTATGCGGCCGCTCCTCCTCTTACCGTGCACCCCAAAACTGGAACAATCTACCGGAGACTCTAACAGCCACTACCAGTCAAAACTAAAGCTGTTTCACATTTTAATCTGGTCTGTAACTGTTACATACGCCTATAATATATATTATCTTTAACTGTGCATGCAATGTCTTGTAGATGTAGCCGGGACCACCTATTTCCACCCATTTGTTATGGTTGGGGATGTTGCAGTAGGGAACACTCTGATAATGGAGGATCCGCGCAAAGGAGCCGCCATGTTGTGGTTGGCGCCAGCACTGACTTAGCCTAGCAGAGGTTGCGCGTGCGCAGAGCGAGGGTAAGAAAGCCCGCGAAGGAGGTAGCGCACGATGAGTCCCAGCTAGCGCACGACGAGTCCCAGCAGCCCCCGCGGGTCTCCGTGATGCGCTTGGGCCACTGAGGTGCGAGACCAGGAGGAAAATGAAGTGGATGTGCGCACGGGTGGTCAGAGTTGGTTGGAGAGGAGAGGAGAAGGAGCTTCGGTGTGGGGAGGCAGACCGCCCCCTACGTAGGCCGCATGCCCCAGGCCCAGTTAGGCCCTGTGTCCCCATAGAGACAAGCAGAGCTAGGGACTGGCCATAGTCAGGTTCCGGTTCCTTTATTGCACATTATTACCGCTGGGACAGTTCTAAGTTGGCGGGAGGTCTGGGCGCAGACCCCGCTATCGTGCCGCAGTGTGTCTGGGTGGGATCACCCTAGACACCGACGGGTGACGTCATCTACACCTCGCTTTGTGAAGATTGTAGCCACACCGGGTACTGGAGTGTCGGGCAGGTAATTCTAAAGTGCACCAATGGTACCATACTTCATTCAGGACACAGTGGCTGCGCAGTCACACTCATACACAGTCATTGACTCACTTGAGGGTGGGGGAACTATTCCCAAGGGGAACTGGACACGGGGTGGGATCACCCGGTGAAGGGAGAAGGGAGGGTGAGCATTCACGAGACGCCGAGTATAGTGTCTCCTCTAGGGAGGGACACCTGTTGGTATAATCCCTATGGTATATGCAAGTAAAGTTAATTGGTTAAAGGATATCACTGTGTGTGGGTGTGTTGTATATAAGTCCTGCAAAGACCCACTTCCCCTCAGGCGGAAGCTGTCACAGGTGGAGGCGCTGCACCAAGTTCTAGATATTGTGTGTGCCCCAGGCTCTCCGTGGCAGAGGCTCAGACCCTGTGAGCCTACAGTTAATACAGCATATGGTAGCGGCCTGCGTTCGCTAGGAAGCAGGGTTACATATATAATGTATACCCTGTTCACTTATGTAACTATGTATTTGTAACCATGTATTTATTTGTCATCATACTGTAACTCTATGCCCAGGACATGCTTGAAAACGAGAGGTAACTCTCAATGAATTACTTCCTGGTAAAACATTTTATAAATAAAAAATAAATAAAATAAACATTATTAATCAATATTGCCCTGGCTGGAGGAGTTGAAAGCTGTGGGCCCTAACCAATGTAAAGCTGAGGGCCTTAACCCAACCAGGGCAATAGTGGCATGTAATGGCCTGTTCTTTGTGGATTATTAAAATAATAGTTTAAATGTAAGTGTTGTATGATTTTGTCAAATCCCTGAACTGCAGAATTACGATTTAATTGTGGTGGCATAGGGAGGCAATGGAGGTATAATTAATTGTCCGTGGTCACAAGGAGCTGACACTTGAATTTGAACGCCTTAACTCACTGAGCCACTTCTGCAGCCCAGGTATAGAAATATATATACATTGTATATAGGGTGACGAAGCAAGTCTGGATGGTCCTACTGAGCAGACGGAGTCTCAAGTCATCACCTCGGCTGCATCGGGAGGACAGATCTGTAGGTGGGGAACACTGGGACCGCACAGATCAAAGACAGACAACAGGCAGCACCTCTGTAGCAAAAGCAGCAGGAGCATGTACAGTGCAGCATCAACTCTGAGGAAAAGAGGCTGGAAGGAACTCTATACCTCTCCAAGAGCCTGGACGCAGGAATGCTGCTGGAAGCAGAAAGGGGAAAGCCTTTCCCCAAACAGGGCTAATCATTCTGATCCTTTGTTAACTTGTAAAGTTCCTTATTTTGTTTGCTGAACCTGTGTTTAGTTATTGTTCAGATGAGCAGGGTTTTGTTTTGCATTTGTATTCAGTATTGCAGTCCCAGTGCCTGGGACTGAATAAACAGGCAGAAGCCTGCTTAAAGGAACAGTACATTGCGCCTCATCATTTTTCTTACCCTAAAAGACCGTGTTCTAGCTGACCCGGTCAGACGTAGGAGCGCCCTGAGTAACCCGTTACTCACAATATATAGCCAATAAAGAATATCACTTTTGAGCACATTCACTTGTCTTAGGCCTGGTACCTGCTGCGCCCGGCAGTGCGGGCGGCCACACGAGTGTTCCTCACCAGCAGGGGAATCCTCCCGAGCCGGTCCCAGTCCCCCCTCATGGCACAGCTCACTACACGCTGTGACGCGTCAGCCGCTAGGGGATTCAAGAGAATTGTAATCCCAAGCGTCGACGCGTCACGTGGTGTGGCTGTGAGCCAATGAGGAAGGGAGGCTTCGGGAGGAGGGGAGGATTCGGGGAGTGGGGAGGAGAGTGTGGAGGGAAAGCAGCATGAGTGCCTGTCTGTGTGTGGGTATGTGTGTGTCTGAGTGCCTATCTGTGTGTGTGTATGTGTGTATGTGTGTGCCTGAGTGCGTGAGTGCCTGTCTGTGTGTGTGTGTGTTTGCATGAGTGCCTGTCTGTGTGTGCCTGAGTGTGTGTGTGCCTGAGTGTCAGCGTGTGAGTAGGGCAACCCGCAGCAGCTCCCTCCTGCAGCCCGGGAACCCGAGCTCGAGCCCGTGGAGGGGTGGGGGGTGTAGCAGGTCCCTCCGCTTAAACCACGCCCCCCTCTGCTTAAACCATGCCCCTCCCTCCCACTCCAGCCCCGGCTCCCGCTCCCTACAGACCGCATATCGCGGTCTGTGTCTGTCAGCGCCCCGCCTGTCTGCAGTGCGGGCGCGCTGACTGAGGGAGCGGGGCCTTAGCCTTAGACAGGTCTGCAACCCTGCCTTTCACTATTACCACCTAGCATACAGTGCTTCCACTGCAGCAAGGGATTCTAGGAAATGACATGCAACATCATGCAATTTGTATTTTATGTTTATTCATATGGAATATGTGATTTCAATACACTTGATATTTTAGAAGCAGAAAATATTATAGAATACAGTGAGATCAGAATTTGTTTTCTGCTACTTAGTACCTTGTGAAATCGCACGTTTTACATGTACCTGTACAATACCGCAGCTACTAGGATAGGCCCCATAGTATTCAAAGTTTTGCTTTTTCTACTTTGTAATACTCATACTACTGATAATTCAGAAGCATTGTTCCAGAAACAGTCGATCACCATATATTATAAATGTGCCATAGCATACTTGCTATGCTAGCAGGAAAAATAAGTTAAATTACTTTCTACAATGCTTTTTAATTCCTTCAGATCTGGGTTGTATTCAGAATAATGTTCACCCACTCGTAAAATACACTTAACAAATGATTCTATTATATTTTATCATTCTTTAAGACATACAGACAATATCTAGCTGTGCTTACTCGAATGTGTAAACTTGGTAAATGACCCAAGTACGGTACATATCTCACCAACTCTTAGACCCCTAAAATGAACCACATAAAAAAACAATATTGAATTCAATAATGTTCAGCTTCAATCAAATAATGAATTGGAATAGCCTTGATTTCATAATGGGTGACAATTGATTTAGCTCAATTTGCTCTTTGAATGTGCACTGGTTGCCTTGAACATCTTTATTGCAGAATTAAACAGATACAATTCTTGCTTTAGCAATAAAATCATATTATAGGTCATTTAGATTTGTAGAGATTCCGTTTCTACTAGATTAAATATGTTAACTGAAAATATGACTGAAATGATTATACCTGATATTATGGACTATTTACCAAGGCACTACACATTTTTTAAATAGTGTATCCGTCTTTAGCTCTTTATTGGTTTCAGCTTCCATTTGACCTAACATGAATAATTGTGTTAAATATTTGTTTAGCATCTCCATGTTGGGGGTGTATCCTTTATCCATTGTAACATTATTATTTTTTCTGGCTGCCAATAATGTAATTTCTATGAATTTAGGTATTCTCACCCCGTTATTCATTATCTTCCATTCCTCCAAGTTGCCAAATATCAAAGAAACTGGTTCTTTACCCGCAGTTATTTTAACATTCTGCTGTATATAATCCAGCACTTGGTCCCAAAAATGTGCAACTTGGGAGAGTCCTAAAAGAAGTGTTTTAGGTCTGCTTCAGGTTGCTGGCACTTTGGACTATTCCTAGATTTGTCTGTATTCTTGTAACTTACAGTATGTTAAAAGCACATTACTGCACCGACACACTTTATTCGAGCAAATACCCAGTATGTACCTGGCAGATACCTGGAATGCGCCACTCCTCACCTCTGACAAGCCCCGTTGTGTTTGCCTTCCCAGCCTGGGTTCATGCCTGGCTGATGGGCGGCTGATCTGTTAAATGATAGTGATTAGGATTTAATAGGCTGCAATGCTTCGCGTGTCTACCAGATGGCATAAATTCATGAATTGTAATGCAGTATATATATATATACTGTGCAGTATTGCAGCCAGCGGGAATAAAATGCTTCAATCCCTGCCTGGAAAATACCTCAATGCACTCGGGCAGAAAACAGTCACAAACCTCAATACACCCGGGTATACCCGAATTCGTGGGACTAGCCGAGCTCGAATAAAGTGTGTCGCCAGTGTTATGCCCTGTGTGTCAGTTTTAGTTGCATCTCTCTCCATGTTTCTTATATGATGAAGTTTCTAGTTCTATCTAAACCAGTAAGTATTACATCAAGTTCCGTTATTTCCTTGAAATCTTTTTAACAGGCCACAAAAACCTTTTGCAAAATCCTCTCATAATTTTTTGTCTCTTACTAAATTATATATATCTGATGTAGCCATGGCTGGTCCAGGCTATACTTTCTTCCTCCTGTCACGTAAGTCCTAGTAGCTACAGGCAGTGTTAAGCTATCCTATAGGGTTTACCCCCCCCCCCCCTCCTCATGCTGCCTCTCTGAGTGACATGGGGTGGATATGAACTGGGCCAATGTGCAGACCTTGGGCCCTCCCCCTCTGTGTGCCTTAGGGAGGAAGTGTTCTAAATTATAGTCAGTCCAGGACTCCCCCTCTTGGGGTAGAGACATGCAGTTCTAGTTCCCCCCTAGATATGATATATGCTCTCAGCCCCTTAGGGGGTTGAGGTAAAAAGATCTAATTGATGGCAATGCCTCAATTGAGAAAAGCCAGGTACCATCCAAAGGCTTGGGACTTATCCTGAAAACTCTATGCATACGCTGTAATAACAACTGCAGTGGCTGCCTCAATAAATGATCCTGTTTTATATAACTCTGCCTAAGTTACAGTATATTGGGTAGAGGTATGAGAGAAGACTGTCATAGTGGGGACTGTCTCCAGTACACCTGGAGCCTACTAGGCCTGGTGGCGCTGACACCATGAGAAGCACCTGAAGGATCACCAAAAGCCTGTCCTGTTTCCCCAAACCAACGCTGACCCTCAGCATCTCCTGGGCCTGCACAGGTATTTAGCACGATGACACCTGTAGCTTTAGCAAGATCTCCCAGATCCTATCTTGGTCTTCTTTTATCAAATGTCCTATACACCTTAAGCCCTTCCTTGCCTTCCCACAATTGAAAGGATGTCTGATTTGGCCTGGGAGGAAGATTGCATTTCCCTTAATAGGCAGAAATGAAGAGATTGTGAATGATCCCATATTCGACCTTATTGTCTTCCATGCTGTGTAAGTGTCTCTTACCAATCTTTGGGGCTTATGCAGAGAGGCACTTTAAGGTCAAATTCGGCAGGTTTGTGCCAAAAATGTCTGCATTGAAAGAGATAGTGGTGAGAATTTGGCGGGGCTATTCAAATTCGCCAGACGTGTGGCGAGAAGCGTGATCTCGCCACTGCGAAAAAACGCAAGATTCCAGTAGCTCCGATGCGCATGAACGCGCCAATCGGAGCTACTAAATGGCGCGTTTAATGGAAATTTTGCCCGCCAACAAAAGTTGGCTGTATTATGGGCTAATACCGCGCGGCTCAGAATGGCGAGTTTCACGCCAAGTGAAACTCGCCTAATTAGCCATTTCCTGCACACCGCGCTACCGGAGTTCCCTGCATACCACAACTATAAATTCCAATCCTGTGGCGAATTTAAGCAGTACCTCTCTGCATAAGCCCCTTTATCTTTGATCTATCGTGGCAATGCTCCCCTCTTTGTTTGTAGTATATCTCTTAGATTCATAGGCCATACCTGCTGCTGCTCTCTCTGAAACTTTGAGTGGAAACTTTTCTCCAATATCCAATCGCCCGCATGCCTTATAACATGCTAAATTGTACTTTCTGATATCGGTGAAATTTAGTCCCCCCGATTCTCTGCATAGTTGTAGTTTTTTATTGCGATTCTGGATTGCCCTCCTCTCCAAATGAACCTACTAAATGCTCTATTTAATTCTTTGGTATCTGTATGTTTTATTAGTAATGGTAACATTTGTAAGGGGTAGAGAATTCTGGAAAAGCTGACCATTTTGATCAGCTGACATCTCCCTGACAGGTTCAGAGGGAGTTTCTGCCACCCTTCCAGTTCCTTTATTACCTTCTGAAAAATACTCTTAAAATTGTCTACATATAGTTTTCCCAGGTCCGCTGCAATATTAATACCTAGATATCTTATAGATTTCCTTGTCCTTTTAAAGGGTAACTTCTCATCCCATGTTACATCATTCTTATTTGTGAGGATTAATATTTATTTTTGCAACATTAACTTTGAACCCTGAGAATTTACCAAATTCCCTAATAGCTTTAAATATGTTAGGCAATGCCTCCTCCGGATAAGACACTAGGAGCAGCAGATTGTCCACAAATATTTTTTTTTAGCCTTATACTTCCCTATGTTGATTCCCTTGAAACTTTCCATACGTCTCAGATATTCGGCCATAGGCTCGATAGCTAAATTAAAGAGCAAAGGTGACAGAGGGCACCCCTGTCGTGTACTTCTGTATAATTTAAACTCGGGAGATAGTAACCCCACTGCCATTATTTTAGCTTCTGGATCTACGTACATTGATTGTATACTAAGGAAAGGTCCCTCAATCCCCACTTTTTGCCATACCTGGAACAGATACTTCCAGCTTACATTATCAAAAGCCTTTTCGGCATCTATTGATATTTTAATACTATTTTTGTTATTTTTTTATATTAGATTTGGTCCAGTTTACGGCAGCTACAACTTTTCTAATATTCGTTACCGGATGTCTCCCCTTTACAAATGCAGATTAATCTGGATGGATCAATTTTGGTAGGATTGATGAAAGCCTCTCTGCTAAAAATTTTGAGAGGATCTTGGCGTCTTGATTTAATAATCAAATTGGTCTATATGATTCTGGATTTAGTGGGATTTTCTCTTCCTTGTGAAGAATCCATATGAAAGCCATCTTACCCGTTTCTAAGTATTCTTCAGTTTTTAATATATCTTTGAACGCTTCCTTTAGTGGTAGACCTATTTCCGCACTTAAGATTTTATAGAATTCGGCCCCAAACCCATCAGGCCCTGGTGCTTTGCCATTTTTAATTTTTTTAATTGACTCTGATAATTCTTCTATGGAAATTGGCTCATTTAATCTATGTTGATCTTCCTTTGAAAACCTTCATTACATCTGTGTTTTCCTCACTCTTTCCATATAATGTTTTATAGTATTTTTGAAATGCTAAAGATATTTCTTTGGGTTCAGTTGAGATTTCCTCATTATCTTTCTGTATTTTTGTTATATGTTTAGATGATGTGTAGTTCCTGACTAAATTCCCCATTAGTTTGCCAGCTTTATTTACATATCTATATAGATTAAAGTCTCTCGATTGCATTTTTTTTTGCTTTATCTGCAGCCATACCTCGCATATGAAACAGAAAGAAACATAGCGCACGACTCATAGGGTTAATAAGTAATTATATTGAATTAATAATAAGTGATAATATTGCACGTACAAAAGAATCAGTTAATCAAGCAGGGCATGCTTGGGGTACATGTTACCAGAACTGGACACGGATGACTTGCTTCTTGGGAACTCCTTGAAAGCAGCTGCCTCCAATCCAGATACAAGTCCAAGTGGTAACAAGAAAGGAACAGACTAACGTCCCACACTGTTACTTCTCTGGATCCTTGCCAGAGAGAAATGTGTTACAAGTCCTCAGCACCACACAATGGGACAGATGACGTCACTGCAGTTCGCTGCTTCTCCGCGTCGACCGATAGATACGTCAGTGAAGTCCCATGGCTTGCCGAGTTAAGACTCGAGCAGCAGTGTATCACAGGAACAGCAACCACAAAGAACAAAACACTCCTACGCGTTTCGTAAACTTAATTACTTTGTCAGGGCTATAAATAATTTTTTTATATCATTATATTGTCATTTTTCACAGTGTTATCACTTTAACAATATGATTATTGTTCTTCTATTAAGAAGTGAACTTTATTATTGTCTTATAATAGTTTATCTATTTTATTCACTTACACAGTTAGTGCGCAGTGTAGTTTTGTTATATCTCGCATATGTTCTGTTTTTTTCAATATTCCTCCTTTATGGCCAAAGATGGTTTTAGTTTAAAGCTCCTGTTTGCTTCATTTAGCTTGTCACAAGCTTTCCTGAATTCCGTGTCTATTTCCTTCCTTTTTTTTATTTGAAAAGGCCATTAAATCTCCCCTTAGCACCGCCTTTGCAGTTTCCCAATAAAATGTTCCTTCTTTTTGGTGTGCATTGTTATTGTCCTTGAATTGGAACCATTTGTTTAGTAGGAAAGCTTTAAACTCTTTGTGCTCTTTCTACACAATATTTAGCCCTATCCATACTGGAGCATGGTCAGAAATGAAGATGTTTTAAATGGAAGTCTTACCCAGGTTAGGGATTAGATGGTCACTTATTAAAAAAGAATCGATTCTTGAAAAGGTATTATGACGGTGGGAGAAAAAGGAGTACTACCTCTCTATGGGATTTAGTAACCTCCAGCAGTCTGTCACCCATAGCACTTCCCACAGAGTCTTAATATTCGTCTGTCCTGCATTTAGTCCCCTCTGTTGTATATTTTGCCCTGATTTTTCTAACAATGGATCTTGAGCTACATTAAAATCACTACCCACTATAGTATTGTTACTTTTGTCTTTCAATATTTTTTCAACCGTGCTCTGGAATAAGCTCTTGCTATTCTCTGTATTTCGCAGTATTTTTGACTCTGCATTGCCCAGTCTCCCCATTGTGTCCCCAGAGGAAGTTATTATTTCAAGGGGCAGTGCTTTATTAATTGGAATTGCTACACCTCCCTTCTTTCCCACTGCTGGGTAAAAAGTATATTCTCCCACCCAGTCCCGCTAAAGTTTTTTTTTTTACTTTCGTCTTCAGTCAGGTGGGTTTTCTGTACTAGTGCAATATCTGTCCTTAATTTTTTCAGGTGTCTAAGATTTTTTTTTATTGTTTTGGGAGAATGTATGCCCTTTTACGTTCCAAGAGACTATTTTCATGTACATTTTACTGTGTGTTTGTGAGTATATACTTGCAGTTCTCCTGATGCCTTTGTGGGTATCTTACTATCTCTTCTACAGCGTACCATGCATGCAGTCCTTTTATTACTTTTGCTGCTGATGACCTTAATTCCATGAATTGAAACACATCTGACAATACTATAACATAACACACACATAGAAAGAAAAAACATTAACATAAACATCACTTGTATTGACTTTCTTTATTTTTCCAGGAGCAGCTCCTTTCGCCCATCTTATTATGATACTTCACTCCTCCTGCTCCACCATATAATATATATCCTTCAATTTATGCCTTACTAATAAGCTTTTGGCTTTTCTAACTACATATTAGGCATTATTAACCTGTTATTCCCCTTACCGCTTCCTTATATAAACATATTTAACTGCTGCTTGTATTAGCATAACTTTTTTTTTTAACTACTATATGACTTAACATACCTAGCTTGGCCTTGAACTTCGGTCTTCCACAATAACTGTTAACAAGGCAATTCTTCTAGTCCCTTCTACTCCACTGACTTTTTTCCTCCTTCAATCTTTTATCTCAGGATACCCCAAGAAGTACTTTTAGTCCTTTGCCCCATTCCAAGTCCTCAAGATACTTTTAAAATCTCGGTGCTCTCTTCCTCTGCGTTGTTTTGTTCTCTTGCTCTCTTGCTGGCCTCGCTCCTTTTGGGGCTTATGACGTTTCTTCCGTTGCTCCTTGATTCGCCCCAGAGCCTTCATCTTGTGCCTTTGCTTCAGGTCTCTGTAAGACCTTTTCCACTTTCTCTGCTGCGTTGAACACTCTTATTCCTGCCTCCGTGAAGACTCTCAGCATTTATTTATTTTATTTATTTATAAAATATTTTACCAGGAAGTAATACATTGAGAGTTACCTCTCGTTTTCAAGTATGTCCTGGGCACAGAGTTAAGTCAAATAATACATGGTTACAAATACAGTTACATAAATGAACAGGGTATACATTATATACAAGACATTGCATGCACAGTTAAAGAAAATATATATTATGGGCGAATGAAAAAGTTACAGACCAGATTAAATTTGAAAGAACTTAAACTGGTGGTGGATGTGAGAGTCTCTGGTAGGTTGTTCCAGTTTTGGGTGCATGGTAGGAGAAGGAGGAACGTCCGGATACTTTGTTGAGCCTTGGGACCATGAACAGTCTTTTGGAGTCGGATCTCAGGTGATAAGTGCTGCATGTGGTAGGGGTGAGGAGCTTGTTCAGATAGCTGATGAACTTTGCGCCTAGACTCTAGTGATGACCAATCTAGTTCTTTGAGCATTTCGCAGTGATGTATGTTGTAGTTGCATTAGAGAACAAAATGACAAATTGAATTGTAGAGGGTGTCAAGTTTGCTAAGGTGGGTTTGAGGTGCCGTGCCATATACTATGTCTCCATAGTCAATAATTGGCATTAGCATCTGCTGTTTGATACGCTTTCTGACCAGGAGACTTAGGTAGGATTTGTTCCTGTAAAGTAGCACTAGTTTGGCCTAGGTCTTGGTTGTCAGGGTATCAATGTGCATCCCGAATGTTAAGTGGGAGTCAAACCATAAGCCCAGGTATTTAAAACTAGTGACAGGGGTTAGGGTGGTGTTAGCGTTGGTTCTAATCTGGAGCTCAGTCGCTGGAAGCTTTAAAAATTTAGTCTTGGTCCCAAATACCATTGTTACAGTCTTGTCAGTGTTTAAAAACAGTTTGTTTTGGGAAATCCAGTTTTCGAGTCTCAAAAAGTCAGACTGAAGTATGTGTTGAAGGTCAGAGAGGCTATGGCTGTGTGCATATAGGATTGTGTCATCTGCATACATGTATATTGAGGCTTCCTTAAAGCTTTGAGAAGATCATTAATGAACACTGAGAAGAGTAGGGGCCCCAGAACAGAGACTTGTGGAACACCACAGGTGATATCCAGGGGGTTGGAGTTAGAGCCTGAGATGGACACATGTTGGGATCTTCCTGATAGGTAGGACTGAAACCAGTTTAAAGCATGCTTCCCTATTCCAGAGCGCTGGAGTTTGTTAAGCAGGATAGCATGATCAACTGTATAAAAAGCCTTAGCAAAATCTAGGAATACTGCACCAGTGAAAGTTCCCCGCTCCATTCCACAATGGATTTCATTGCAAACTTTTAGCAGGGTCATTACGGTGGAGTGTTTGGGATGAAAGCGAGATTGGAATTGGCTAGGGAAATTTGTCTTGGTATAGTAATCGCTTAATTGGGAGTGGACACATTTTTCCATGACTTTGGATAGAATTGGGAGAAGTGAGATTGGTCTGTAGTTTGAGACAGTGTTTTTGTCCCCACTTTTGAAGATTGGGACAACTCTGGCAGTTTTCCAGGTCTTAGGGATATGGCCTGCAGACAGGATAGAGTTGACTATGGAAGCAATTGTTTTGGCAATGGCTGGGGCACCAAGTCTTAGGAACCTAGATTGTAGTAAGTCAGGTCCACATTGGCTGCTTAGTTTTAGTTTGAGGAGCGCTTGTGTAATCTCCTCTTCAGATACTGGGCCAAATTGAAAATTGTGGGCAGTGTTGGGAGGGGGTGGGGCTATGTGGGCACTCCCAGGATGAGATTCAGGTTTGTGGTTTGGGCTGCGTTTCGCTAATAAGTTAGTGGCACACCCCACAAAGTAATCATTGAATGCATTTGCAATGTCAGTGGGGTTTGTCAGAGTAATATCCCCCTTAATGATATTACTTGGTTGTTGATGGTTAGGAGGCTGGAATATATTGTTGATAACCTTCCAGAAGTTAGCTGGGTTTGATGTATTTTGATGGAGGCTTGTTTGCCTTGTGCACATGTTCCGCAGGCATCTGTAGTGATTGAGTTCCTTGGTAGTGCCAGTTACTTTGTAGCTTTTCGACAAGGTATCCCTGAGCTGGTAGAGTGCAATAAGGTCAGTTGTAACCCATGGAAGATGGCCCCCCGTACCCTTATTTTGTGTAGTGGAGCATGGGTATCACAGAGTTTTAAGAACTCAGATTGGAAATAGTCGAGCGGAGAATCAGGGTCGGGAATTAAATCGATTCTGTGCCATGGGCAGTTGGTAAGGTCATCCAGAAACTGTTGTGGGTTAAAGTTTTTAAATGTTCTAGTGAGGAGAACTTTAGGGCTTGAATGGGGCGTTTTAATTTTCCTTACACAGTACACTATTGCATGGTCACTGAAAATGTCAGGAAGGATGCAAAGGTTTGGATTCTGCTGGGGTTTGAGGAGAGAATCCAGTCAAGCAAGGAATGGTTATGCGATTTCAGGTTTGTCTATGTGGGTTGGGAAATGAGTTGTGATAGGTTAAGTGACTTGAGTTGTATCTGGATTTTATGGTTTTTAGGGTCAAGCCAGGTGAAGTTGAAATCCCCAAGAACTAGCAGCTCACTCTTCTCATTCAGAGAGGAAATGGAGCCAAGAAACTGGGTGATATCAGCCAGGGACTGTAGAGGGGCTTTAGGGGGTGGTAGATGCCAGCGAGCAAGATGGCATTAGAAAAGGGGAGGCAGATTTTAGTTCGTCCAGTTTGGGCAGCAGGCTCTGGATATATATATGGGCGACAGATAGCCCTTTTTGGAATTTAAAGGTGGAATTCTCAGGGGCATGGGACAGATTAGAAATGGGAGGACCTGGGTTAGGTTCAATATCACCTGCTAAAGAGAGTAATAGTATGAGCAGAAATTTGAGTAGTTGTTTGCAAGTTGTAAATTTGTGGTGTTTGCCATTAGAGTGAGCAGTGGTTGGTGTGCTGGTTTTTAGAGTTCTCCACCAACATTCCGTAGATAGTGAAAGGCTTTTGAGTAGTCGAGGGTGTATGATGATGTTGGGTGTGGGCCAGGATGGAGGAGTTTGTAGTGGATAGAGGGAATAACATCTCCATTAGGCCAGGAGAAAGAAAAAAGTTAAGATACATAGCAGGTTCATGATGCCAGAGGTAGGCAGTGCTGAATGGAGCTGTTGTGAGTGTGTGCAGACTAAACAGCAGGGGTGTGCCTGTTCCTTGTCAAATGTTTTGCTGCATTGCAATGCTAGAGTCAGTTCTGGGTTTCTGTGGGCTGAGTTGGTGTGGGAGATATTTTTGTGCAGTCTGTTTTGGGAGAGGCTGCAGTGAAATAAGTTGTAAAGGGGTGTGGGGTTAAAATATGCAGGTTAACAAGCATGGGATCAAAGTGTGGTTATACAAGCTCACCGTTTGTTGCCTTGAGTAAGAGTTTGCAGAAGGATGCAGTCCCCAGTCACCTCTAGTCAAACTATTATTGTCACTTAAAATTATCACTTTAAATGCATCACTCTTAAGATGCCAATGCTACCTTGCCAATTCAAGGGGGATATGAGTTTTATACATCTAAAGCAGTCACATGACCCTCCCCCCACCCCAATAAATCAGCTTGTTCCAGTTGGTCAATTAACAGCAAACAGTTAAGAGGGGAAAAAATAAATATTCCACTTTTTGATATACAAACATACCAAGAGAGCAATAGTACAAGCCAGGAGGGTAATTCTTTCAAAACAGGACTTGCATATCAGGGACATACCAAGAGAGCAATAGTACAAGCAAGGAGGGTAATTCTTTCAAAACAGGACTTGCATATCAGGGACATACCAAGAGAGATCAATAGTACAAGCCAGGAGGGTAATTCTTTCAAAACAGGACTTGCATATCAGGGAAATACCAAGAGAGCAATAGTACAAGCCAGGAGGGTAATTCTTTCAAAACAGGACTTGCATATCAGGGACATACCAAGAGAGCAATAGTACAAGCCAGGAGGGTAATTCTTTCAAAACAGCATGGCAGGGTAGATTACTAATTTTTTTGTTGCCCTTAAATAGAGCGCTGCACACTTTGCTGAATTGCCTCCTCTTATCTGACACCGCTAGTGAATATATATACACAGAGAACACCCGCACAACTTAGTATTTTGAACCAATGTGAGGTGCTAACTAGGTAGAAACAAGAATGCATAAATAGAGAAAAGAAACCTAGTATATAAGCACTCTTCTTCACAACTAAATGTATAATGAATGTATTAAAATACTTTATTGGTATCAATGAATAAAAAAATGGGGTTTAAAATAAGATATATATCAAACAATACGTAACTGTCATTAGTAACGTAACTCTGGTAAGTTAGGTTGATGAAACATATGGGGATCCCTTATGGATATTCGGGATCCTTATGCTATTGTATAGCTGCCTATTAATATAGGACTAAGGCCGTCACTGGGCCACTGCTTAGAAACTGATCTGTCCCTTATAAGGCGGATCTGAAATGTGTAATAGTAAGCTATAAAATGCTTTATTCGTCCGCTATATGGGGAAGAAACTCTTACGTGGGTCTTTTTCTAGTGCTTTGGTTTAACCCTATTCATAAGACACACCGCCAGGGAGGCTGCCAGCTGTCTTTATACAGATTACACATATAGCGGATGAATAAAGCATTTTATAGCTTACTATTACACATTTCAGATCCGCCTTATAAGGGACAGATCAGTTTCTAAGCAGTGGCCCAGTGACGGCCTTAGTCCTATATTAATAGGCAGCTATACAATAGCATAAGGATCCCGAATATCCATAAGGGATCCCCATATGTTTCATCAACCTAACTTACCAGAGTTACGTTACTAATGACAGTTACGTACTGTTTGATATATATCTTATTTTAAACCCCATTTTTTTATTCATTGATACCAATAAAGTATTTTAATACATTCATTATACATTTAGTTGTGAAGAAGAGTGCTTATATACTAGGTTTCTTTTCTCTATTTATGCACCGCTAGTGAATAGTCTTGGAATAACAGGATCCTGTGTCCCTCAAATATTAGGCTACCAGCACTTTTATATGCCTCTAGCAGGTTTGCTTTTTCTGCAAAATCTAGGACTCTTGCCCTTCCTGCCCTTGGTCTGTTTTCTTGCCCTGGTCTGATCTGACCTAGTCTCTGGGCCCTCTCCATCTTGACCTGGGCTCCAACATGAGTAATTCCCAGTGTCTTAGTAACAATTTGGAGCAAATGTCCATCAATTGTATTGGTTCACAGACTCAGGGATACCAATAATGCACACATTATTTATCCGTGATCTATTTTCCAGGTCATCCATTTTTTTCTCTATGGCCTTTACTTTTTAAAGTCTGCATTTCTAGTTGCAGTGCTGCAGAGTTTTCCTCCAGGTCACTCACTCTATTTTCAGCCTCCTGTATTCTGGTGCTCTGGAAGGCGAGTCCCCCTTAAAGATCCTCTATGGCTCTCTGCAGCTTTTCAAAGTTTTTAGTCAGAGTTGGCATGATTTTCCTCCCCACTGCTCTGGCCACCTCACCATGCTCTCTTTGCTCCCTGTGTCCCTCACTCTCCTGTGGGTCACAGACATCCTGCTGATTTTCTGCATGCTGCTCCATGAGGTCAGCAGCCATCTTGGATTTTTACTTTTCTTCTCTGCCTTCTCAGGCGTTGCTGCTGCTTTGGAGGCATCTTGGATTTTTTTTGAGAGATATTTTTCCATTCAGCTCTTGTGACACTTTCCTTCCTCATTGCCTGTCACTTTTTGTTCATGTTAGTGCTGTTTTGGGTGATTACTAGCTGGGTTTCTGCAGAGATCAGCATTCTGCTTTCACTTTGCATAGCACCAAAACATTTTTTTTGGGTGGGGGGGGGGGGTGGGGGGGGGGAGAGGGAATCTGACATTAAAATGGAAAATGCTATGGAGCTTTTTTTTGTGCAGATTATTTCCTTTTTGGCTGTGATCTGGCAGAGCCTTCACAGAGCTCAGTCTTCTGCTGCTGCTCTGCCTGGTGCCGTACCGGAAGTCAGCACTGATCTTTTTAAAAAATGAAAATAAAATCTTAGTAAATAGGCCCTATATTTTTCTTAGAGGATTTTCTTTCTTATATTTTCCTCTAGCACATTGAATACATACATTTTCTCACCAATTTTGATAACAACAAGTCTACATTACTACAATATACTGCTGCGCCAGCCTTTATTAGAAAACTTCTCTGAGCCGTTGTCGTTGGATCTGCTGTATTCCACGCACTATAAATCGTGCATCCCCTGTGTTCATGTCGCATTCGCGCCGCCCGGCACACATGGTTCATCTGTTTAATTATAATGGTTTCGGATATAATTGGGGGCAGAACTGTACGGCTGCACAGTAGGTTGTATTGCTATTAGACTTTTAAGACAGAGTTTCTAGACGGTATTACAGACAACGCTAAAATGCAATTTTCTGTGCCCAATAGAAACCCGAGTCAATTGCTATATGGTTGGAAAACATAGCGCGTCATGACCCCAGTATTCAGAGCGATACGCCGGGCGAAGTTTTAGAATAAAGGCTGGCGCCTCTGCTTCTCTACATTGTTCTAAAAATGCAATATTAAATTCAGTATTCTATATGATCAGAGACTACTGATGTGACCTGTTATGCTTTCCTGATGATTTATATGTAATAAATTATTAATAATTTTTTCCCGTTTTATTTTTCTACTACAGAAATATTGCGTATTTTGTCTCCTGTTAGGAGATCATGGATAATGTGTTTCCCACGTGCCTTTTTGTGTGTATTCTACCTCTTTAATAGAGCTTCTCCGAAATGTCTATTTCTTATCCTAATGCAATAGCTGCTGCTAAATCTATATGAAGGAAAAAAGAATATGTGATGTAACTTTTGTGTACAAAGAAAACAATAGAGATATACACATATACTGTACACGGAGTACAGAGATGATTGTGGCATACTTTCACAATGCAATTTTAACAGTCTTAACTGTTAACTAGGCATATTTATGTTTTATTAATATATTGTATAAACTTCCAGTATTGTAGGTTTCTCCTGTGTGGTACATTGCATTGCTGAGCTCACAATCAGTCACTCCCATAAAAAATGATTTGGATACTACTTAAAATATTCATAGCAAAATATTTTTAGTAGAACTGCGGCTTTGATCGATATCATAAAAAAGTTTATTTTGCTCTTTTATTAAAGTGGTGTTCACTTGCACAGTATATAGGACTCTCATGGATCTTGTTACTCTACTTCAATGCCATTTTTTATCACCTCTTTAGTAACTTCAGTCATTTTAATAAAACAAATCCCTTGTCAGTATTAACAGAGTATTTTTCCATGAGATTTACTTAATTAATCACAAACTCCCAGAGCATTAAATTGGTCCTAGAAATGCAATTCAAGAATCTGATATTACATTAAGAATTAATTTTTTAGTGTACTTATGTGGTCTCTTATTAGATCCCTAGAAAAATGTAAAACCATTTTCAATATTGAAAAATAGCTTAAGAAACACTTCTTTGCCAACTCTGTGGCATTAAAAAGACACTCATAAGACTTATACTTTCATAGATGAGATGCAGATGGAAGAAATACCATAGCACTGCAGGTGGATTTCAAACTGCCCAGATGGTGATTGAGACTAATGATTGTCGATTTTGACAATTTGTACTTAAAGGATATCTGTTATCTGATACAGTGTTATTTATTATATACTGTTTTACAGGTGGGACTTAAGTATAAAGAAAATGCTTAATTAGTGTTTTTCAATGTGTAAATACATTACTGATGGTGCAAAGGCATAGCTGTTAAAGAATTTTGGTTTAGAAATCTAAAGTAGCAATTCCACCCAAAATGTATGATTTTTTTTAACATGATTTGAACGGTGGGGATACACAGGATTGAAGTATTATGTTTTTAGCTCTGGCGTCCTCCAGGTTCCCAAGATACTTACAGTTTAAGCTGCTAGTTCACTTTTTTTTTTTTTTTTTTTTTTAAGAATGACTCCAGCGGTCATCCAACATCCAAGTGGTTCAGGAAGCTGAAAAGTTATCTTAATATAGCCTGTGGTTTGGTGTCCATTTTCTTTCCCTGGGATAGGGGTAGAAGACTGGCAGCTAGATCCATGCTATTGATAAAGCACAGATGTAGTAAACGTTTTGCTCCCTGATATTGACACTGCGCAGGAGACCACATCTACCACCCACCATCATCATCATCATCCCTGATATTGATTATCATTACCCCTATTACACCAAAATCCTCCAAATTGACATTATCAAATGCATTGCCTCCATGAGACAATAGTGATTATGTTGGGGGTGGGGGGGTGTATTAAATCTACTGACGCCAGTGATCAATTGTCTCCATCTCCACCTGTGACATTATACTTACTTGTCTGATTACTGCAACCCTGTCTTATACTGGATATCTGATTTTGTGGGGGTGGTGGAGAGTCATGTGAGCTCTTCAAGAAGAGGTGCAAAGATGGATAACCAGCTTACCCCTTTTCACAACTATTCTTTATAAGCAACATGTAGCTGTAACACAATACTTGGAAAGTTTAAAATAATGCCACAAAATTGCTCTTGTTGTATTTGAAGTATGGACTATGGGCGACATAACTGGTGTTTGGGGATGAATTTGGGGTATAATTGTGGTTGTCTATGCTGTGGTTCAGGTGGTGTTAGCCTTGGTGGTCAACATGCATCATCCATCATCATCCATCATCATCACCACAACCAGAACCACGATTGGTCAATTGTTGTAGTCATGATGACTTCTGTGTAACAGAGCGTGTTGTTGTTCCTCCTAATGAAGAGGAAGGAAAGATAAATGTATGTGATGATGATGATGATGATGATGATGATGATGATGATGATGATGATGATGATGATGATGATGATGATGATGATGATGATGATGATGATGATGATGTCTTCTGTTTATTAAATAATGAATATACAGGGTTGTTGTTATTATTATTACCTCTTGTATTAATCTCTTTCTTTGTCATTAAATCTGTATTTTTACAATTGTGAAGAACGATCACAGTATAATCACTTTTATTTGAAATATTATCATATTCATCATTACGCAAGGCACCACCACCACCGATACCATTTAAATCACAGCCTTTAACAGAATCAGCAGCATCCTCAACATCACCAGAATCCCTGTTCATAACAAGTGATATTTGAACAGATGAATCATCAAGCAAACCTGTTCTTCAAAATCATCACACCCCTGTGATTTAATTTTTGATGCTCCCTATTTAACAAATGGCTGATTTAGCAGCTCTTAATAATATAGTAACATCAATGTCAGAACTTGTTTGGCACTAGATTATTTTTTTAGACTGTGATAAGAAGGATAATCTTGAAAATGAGTTAATAGTGAGCATGTTGTTGGCACTGTAAGCAATAACTGGCACAGTAGAAGCTGGTTTTGGTGTCAGTGGTAGTGGTGGCAGTTTGTTTATTTCGTCAGTAGAAATTACGGTTTTATTAAAAGTCTCAATATTATGTTTCCAAGCATTATTCATTTTAGTTTCAGAAGTACTAGAGGGACATAGCCGGCTGACTTGAAATTTCTCTTTCAGTTACCTTTTTGTATCTCTTTTTAACTGGAAGGTCATTGTAGTCTACTACACAAAAGAAGGAGCCGAGGAAGTGGTTCTTCTGCAGTGAGATTTCTGTGAATGTGATTAATTGACAGTGTCATTATTGTCATTCAGCTTATACTTGCTGTGACTGTTATAATGACTTTGAGGACTACTATTAGAAAGATCATCCCCTGCACCAACCCAACAGCACCACTTTTAATTGATATAACTTTATCAGATTCATCACCACCATTACCACCACCACCACAACAACTCCACCAAAAATATGTGCACTTCTTCCCCAGCCTCTACATCTACTTTACAGACATTTTTTCAATAGACTATAATTGGTATTTCTTCAATTAGAAATGTCGATTTAATTATTTTTTTTCACTATTATTAAATATTCTTAAAGGCTATATCATTATGCAATTGCAGCCAGCGAATGTTGCTGTTGTTTTTCCTGCTGCCACTGCACAATGGACGGCACAATTGGTGCACTGCAGCAAGAGAATGATATATAAACTCAATTTGGGACCAGTTTAGTTTATCACATTCATTATCCAAAGATTGGCAGTACAAACTGTTCTGGAAGCTTAATAATTATTGTTGGGATTATTATTCCCAGTGCAACCCCTCTTTATTTGGCTGTAACACAGTATATGAGGTGGGGGCCCGAGTTCATACAATGTAATAACCCCCACATGTATGTGTGGCTAGTAAGAAGGGGTGACACCACAACAGGATATGTATAACAGTTTATGGATAAACAAAACAGGCATAAACACAGGTTTGCTATACTAACGTGACCCTTATAATTAGGGCCACAGCATATCATACACAGTATACTTGCTAACTTCTCAATTATAACTAGCACTGCGCATATAACTATATGGTACAGTCACTTTAACTGAGATCACTATCCTGCTGATCAGGCAGGGTTATGTGACATTAATATCTCGTTGGAGATCTTTGTTCAGAATTACCAGATGCGGGCCTTTTCTTCACAAAGAAAAGTGTAAAGGGTTCCCTTTCCTTTCACATGCAAGGGAATTCCCTCCTGCAGCTATCTGTCTCCTGAGCTTTTCCTCGGGCTGGCAGTTCCTCAGTGTGGTGCTTCACTGTGTTTTATTCACTGTGCTGCGGCTCACCACTAAATCCACTCTCCAGCTTCCAGTCAGGCATCTGCAGATCCATCTTTGGTAGATGGCTCAACAAGCTGCCTCACAGTCTCAGCAGCATGCAGATCTGCTCCTCAAGATGGCTGCCCCCAGCGTTAAGGTTTTCTCCTTCTCATAGTGACAAGTGTGATCGCTCCTCACCTTTTGTGGGAATTTGATCTTGGTGCACTAGGGTAATAAATGCATAGCAAGAAGAATATCCCCCCTACAAGATAGGAGGTGAAAAAAATAACCAAATTTAGATGCACTCTTAGATCAATAATAAAATTAAATATGGCTGGGGATTTACCCGTGAGGGACAAATAACATCAGTGAATGACCAGAGTGTGGAGTGAACTAATATATGATAATAGAAGCCCCTAGCTTATGTGTTATGTATGTGGAATTAATTAAAACTCTTTAATTCAGCCAAATTCTAATAATAATGGGGCACAACAAAAATATGTGAAAAAACACAGTATATCTAATGGTTGTGTTGAAGGTGAACCATTATTGTATTGGTTGTATAATGACAGTGTTGATCAAAAGATTGATCAAAAAGAATCCCCTTATATATAGCACTCAGATGTCATACATAATCTACTAGTGGACACAATTGGTCCTGCAGTGATACACTGGCGACACACTTTATTCGAGCTCGGCTAGTCCCACGAATTCGGGTATACCCGGGTGTATTGAGGTTTGTGACTGTTTTCTGCCCGAGTGCATTGAGGTATTTTCCAAGCAGGGATTGAAGCATTTTATTCCCGCTGGCTGCAATACTGCACAGTATATATATATATACTGCATTACAATTCATGAATTTATGCCATCTGGTAGACACGCGAAGCATTGCAGCCTATTAAATCCTAATCATTATCATTTAACAGATCAGCCGCCCGTCAGCCAGGCATGAACCCAGGCTGGGAAGGCAAACACAACGGGGCTTGTAAGAGGTGAGGAGCGGCGCATTCCAGGTATCTGCCAGGTACATACTGGGTATTTGCTCGAATAAAGTGTGTCGGTGCAGTATACTGCAAATCTGGTAAGTTTCCCAGAATCACCGAGGAAATCAAAAATAATAAAACTTTATTAATTCTACATAGATGATTAAAAACACAGATACATTGTTAAAAATCCCCATACTATTGTGGCTGATATGAATAAATCAAAATGGGTAAGTATGATTGACTATTTAGTATATTAACATATCATGACATCCAAAAGATCCTAACTGGTTACGAATCTCTAATTGTCGGATTAAATACATATATTGTATGGATTCAGTCAGAGATCAGGCTTGATAAATTGATACTACATCTGAAAAATGTCAAAGTATATGTAATCATTCTCAAAATATATCTAGGAGCATAGTTGTGCTGAGAAGTATGGTATAATTCACTCCTATGTGGAATCGGTAAAAGAGTTAATCAAAAATCAGGAGATAAAATTATCTCTCTCTGCATATCCTGTAAGACAAAGCAGTAAAATACCCTGATTCCTACATTCACCACCCATGCTAAGTTTTCACTGACAAAGGCTAACACAACAATGAAACAAAACATATCATAGTTGCAACAGTTAGTGCACAAATAACCTATATTGTAGCCAAGTCTCCTAGGTAAAAATAAGCATTTTAGCAGCCTTATGTCCTGCTGCCAATACTAGCCTGCTCGTGATTCCAGCCATAGGATGTCGCCTCTTCGAGTGATGTCACTACTGTAACGCCCTACGTTCCCGACGCACATTTCACGTGTCCACCACGCTTCATCAGGGGGAGGAAGGATAGGAGTGTGATGTCATCGGTGATCGTTATATACTCTCAGACGGAGTACAGAGGTTCAATCCCTAAACTGCAATAGGTGGAGTTTGAACCAATTGGTTCATATCAGACCTGGAGGTAGGACGAACTTAAGGGTGTACATGTCAGTTTAACCTGTAAGGTGCCGGACTGGTATATGATTCATGCCTATGCGGCTAGGAGCAAAACAAGGATATCTGGACAGAAATTGGGTAAGTATGAAAATGATATACAAAATGTATATCTATATTGGTATGAACAGATCTTGCTGATTGTATATTAATGAGTGAACTATAATAATAAATTAAATAAATCTTTCTTGATTCCATGTGTATTCTTATTGGTGTGTTGTTATTATTATTCCACCTAAACCACTTAAAAGCTGGTTATAATTGTGTAGGAGTGTTTATACTTAGATATAAAAACCTGCCCTTAATGGTCAATGCAGGTCAGATTATTGCAGAAATTAAACTAGTATGTGATATGTGTAATATACAGGTATAGGAATGATTGTATTGGTGGTCCAAATTGAGCTGTGATATAACCAACATAATAGAAAACCAAAAGTGAAAATTAATAATATTAGTTAATACATCCCTATTGTTGTACCACAATTAGAGGTGAGTATATAATAATAATAGTGACAATTATCAAATATAACAATGGAAATTAGGTGATGTAGGAGTGTTACTAAAGTAAGAAAACCTGCCCCTAACATTCTTACAATCTAAAAATAAATAAATATAGAACAGAATCCAGAACTGAAACTAAATAAAAGGGGAAAAAATGAACCCTTCATTTAGTCCCCTGGGGGCCAGAGTTTGCAACTGGAATATCCAATGACATTCTTATTGTAAGAGTCGTTGGTCCCAGTTGCCACCTCTTTGATCTCTGGATATATGTTCAATCCCACAGAAATGCATAACTTTTGTATCCCCCTTATGTTGTTCTATGACATGTCTAGCAATGGGGGTGTCTGTGGCGTTACGAACATTACCAATATGTTCCAGAACCCTCGTCTTTAGAGGTCTGTGGGTTATGTTATGTATAGTATGCATTTCTGTGGGATTGAACATATATCCAGAGATCAAAGAGGTGGCAACTGGGACCAACGACTCTTACAACAAGAATGTTGTTGGATATTCCAGCTGCAAACTCTGGCCCCCAGGGGACTAAATGAAGGGTTCATTTTTTCCCCTTTTATTTAGTTTCAGTTCTGGATTCTGTTCTATATTTATTTATTTTTAGATTGTAAGAATGGTCCTTACTCATTCACTTCTACACAGTATATCACACATACCACATTTTAGGCTAATAGTTTTGTTTAAACAGACCTGCATTGACCATTAGGGGCAGGTTTTCTTACTTTAGTAACACTCCTACATCACCTAATTTTCATTGTTATATTTGATAATTGTCACTATTATTATTATATGCTCACCTCTAATTGTGGTACAACAATGGGGATGTATTAACTAATATTATTAATTTTCACTTTTGGTTTTCTATTATGTTGGTTATATCACAGCTCAATTTGGACCATCAATACAATCATTCCTATACCTGTATATTACACATATCACATAATAGTTTAATTTCTGCAATAATCTGACCTGCATTGACCATTAAGGGCAGGTTTTTATATCTAAGTATAAACACTCCTACACAATTATAACCAGCTTTTAAGTGGTTTAGGTGGAATAATAATAACAACACACCAATAAGAATACACATGGAATCAAGAAAGATTTATTTAATTTATTATTATTGTTCACTCATTAATATACAATCAGCAAGATCTGTTCATACCAATATAGATATACATTTTGTATATCATTTTCATACTTACCCAATTTCTGTCCAGATATCCTTGTTTTGCTCCTAGCCGCATAGGCATGAATCATATACCAGTCCGGCACCTTACAGGTTAAACTGACATGTACACCCTTAAGTTCGTCCTACCTCCAGGTCTGACACGAACCAATTGGTTCAAACTCCACCTATTGAAGTTTAGGGATTGAACCTCTGTACTCCTATACCTCTGAGAGTATATAACGATCACCGATGACATCACACTCCTATCCCTCCTCCCCCTGATGAAGCGTGGTGGACACGTGAAACGTGCGTCGCGAACGTAGGGCGTCACATTAGTGACGTCACTCGAAGTAGCGACATCCTATGGCTGGAATCACGAGCAGGCTTGTATTGGCAGCAGCACATAAGGCTGCTAAAATGCTTATTTTTACCTAGGAGACTTGGCTACAATATAGGTTATTTGTCCACTAACTGTTGCAACTATGATATGTTTTGTTTCATTGTTGTGTTAGCCTTTGTCAGTGAAAACTTAGCATAGGTGGTGAATGTAGGAATCAGGGTATTTTACTGCTTTGTCTTACAGGATATGCAGAGAGAGATAATTTTATCTCCTGATTTTTGATTAACTCTTTTACCGATTCCACATAGGAGTGAATTATACCATACTTCTCAGCACAACTATGCTCCTAGATATATTTTGAGAATGATTACATATACTTTGACATTTTTCAGATGTAGTATCAATTTATTAAGCCTGATCTCTGACTGAATCCATACAATATATGTATTTAATCCGACAATTAGAGATTCGTAACCAGTTAGGATATTTTGGATGTCATGATATGTTAATATACTAAATAGTCAATCATACTTACCCATTTTGATTTATTCATATCAGCAACAATAGTATGGGGATTTTTAACAATGTATCTGTGTTTTTAATCATCTATGTAGAATTAATAAAGTTTTATTATTTTTGATTTCCTCGGTGATTCTGGGAAACTTACCAGATTTGCAGTATATCACTGCAGGACCAATTGTGTCCACTAGTAGATTATGTATGACATCTGAGTGCTATATATAAGGGGATTCTTTTTGATCAATCTTTTGATCAACACTGTCATTATTGTATTAATACCCTTTTAGCACCTGTCATTTACCTTTGTAAAAACTCATATGGTGATTGCGGTCTCACTCACATACTTAATGTGTATTGGTTGTATATAAGAAATGGAGTTTGGTCCACTTTGATAAAGACTTCTCTAATAGCTGAGGTTGTTATTTAGCATATCACTGATAGTGACAAGACAAGGATCTAATAAGTCAGGTGCAGGCTGGTGAGTGCAATGTATGTCACTAATGCAGGCACTTGACTTAATGAGGGTATTTCTGTTCAAGACTAATTAATGAGCAGGTGTGCTGCGTCAATTAGCCATACAGTAATCGCTATAGAGAAAAGATGGCAATTTAGAAAAAAATAGGGCTATGTAGAGAACCTTATTTTGGTCTCTGTTGATGTAAAGTAATTTACCAGTACTTGGGTCAAAATATAGATATGATCATTGTTACCTATTATTGTAACCCTTTAAACATAAATCATTAGCAGGTAAGGAGTTAATTACCTGCTGATGATTATAGTGATGGTCTATGATGTAACCAGATATTTATTTATTTTTATGTTTTTCATTGCCATTGACTGCTAATGTATTAATCTGTGCCCCTTTATGGTACAGATAAACACAGTGACAGGCAATGCATTTTTGGCAAATATTTGTTTTGAATGGATTATTTTCTCTATTTCTGTTTATTGTTTTGATGAAATTGTTTGGAATTTGTATGGCTTGTTTTTAGTACATTTTAGGGTTGGTTAGCGGTTGTTTTGTGGGCTAAAGGTTTTATTTATTTAATTTGACAAAGGGTCAAGGCCCGAAACGTGTCAGAGTGCACTACTCGGTTCCTTTTTATTATGTCTCCAGTCACTCATTAAATTAGATTTTTTATTCATGATGTGCCATTTCTATCTGCATTCTACCTGCGCCCTACCCTGCTTGCAGTGCTCCACTGATTCCTCTCACGAGGTTGCCTCCACTTGCTATTTAATTGATTTGTTGGCTACTGCATTTATTGATTGAATTGGTTGAACTGGAGTTTATTTAATTGTATTCTTATGTTTTGGAATAACATGATTTTAATTATTTTGCTGTTTTGGTGATAGATACATTTTATTGATGTGTACGATTTATTGTTGGGGTGTTCAGGTGCTTGTGTATTTCTTTTATTCTTGTGTATTTTGGGGCTTAATGATTTGTATTAGGTTGACCATTGACTGCTTTAGTGGCTTATCATGCCCATATTATATGGGCATGATGTGCCACTGTGCCAATCAATGATTAAAGGGTGGGTATAGTGAGCACATGGTGGGTGGTTAGGCCTCCCAGGTGGGTAGCGGGGGGGGGATAGACCCTTAATTACTATACTTGTTCTTAACTGCTAAGGTGGTTAAGGGGTTAGGAGCCATCTGCTTCCCGAGATACAGGCCCTGATATGGGGTGCAGGTATCTCCTATGAGTTTAAGTGTCCCGGTCACAAGACGCGGGACATTTAAACATTGCATGGGTATACCGGCACCCCATAATGGGGCCTGAATCTCAGGAGGCAGGGGGTCCCCGGACCTGAAATCAATGTGGTTCTGCTCTGGAGACCCCCTGCACATGCACACTAGTATTAAAATTAAAATAACAACAGATTCATTACCTTAGCAGCTAGCCACTCAGGCAATGAAGGGGCAAAACTTGCATAGCCTGTTTATTGGGGGCAGAGGGGGTGTATGAATGGGGTAGTTGCCCAGGTTGGGTACTTAGGCCTGCTGTGAAGGTTGTGGGAGTGGTTAACCCCTTCACTACCATAGCGGTGGGAACCGCTATGTTAATGAAGGCGTTAACCACTCCCACTACTCACCCAGTAGGCCTAACCACCGACACTTGGGGCAATTACCACCTTCTCCCAATCCCTCTACCCCCAATAAACATTTTTAAAAAACACAACATCCCTAATACCCACCTCCAGCACATACAGTAGAGTAATGGGCAAAATTACTATTATCCAGATATGTATAGTAGCTCATTTGCCCATTCAAAATATAACATTAACAGAAAGTAAATAAAACTTCTACTTACCCCTGCCATAATGAAGGATGTCCTCATCACCATCCTCCGCGTCCATGTCCTCCGTTAGGCAGGAACAGAACAATATAAAATACAATCTAATGGCCTTTAACAACCTTAGTTGTTAATAACCACTAAAGTAATTAAGGGGTTAACCCCCCGTTCCCTACTACCCACCCTCTACCCATTGATTGGCACAGTGGTAAAACATGCCCATATAATACTGGCCTGATATGCCACTTTAGCAGACAACGGGCAACCTAAAAAAAACAGCACCAAAAAGACACAACAATAAAAGAAATAAACAAGCACCTAAACACCAGAAGAGTAAAAGAACTAAAAAGCCTAAACAACACATCAATACAATTAATCTTAAACCAAATCACCAAAAGAATACAATTAATCTAATACCAAAACACAAGAATAATACAATTAATCAAACTCCTAACCAACAGAACAATTAAATAAATTAAATGCATAAACAATCCTAGAATGTAATAAAAACAAGTCCTACAAAAACATAACAATTTACTCAAAACAATAAACAGAAATAGAAAACATAACAATTCATTCAAAACAACCATTTGCCCAAAAAATCATCGCCTGTCACTGTATTTATCTATACCCTAAAGGGGCATACATAAAAAAATTAGCAGTCAATGGACAAGCAAAAACATTTTTTTTAAAATGCAATCAAAAATCCTGAAAAATTAAAATTACATATATTCAACATTTTTCTTACCTTTAAAAGTCTTCACCCTCCAAATCCCGGTTTATCTGGAAGCTCTCAATACGGCGACGCGATCCTACGAGATCCTCAGCAATTCTCCACAATCCTCCGCATCAGGAAAAAAATCTTCTATTTTCTATCTTCTTTCGTTGTAATCCATTGAAACCCCATGTTAAATCCATCAACGGGTGTTGTCTCGTCGGCTTCTTAAGCTAATATGAGACGGAACAGGCCTTATATAAGGCTTGGGAGTCACATTTTAGGGTCAGATGGTACAGCTCCAATTGGATGCTGTACCATGTGACAGACTTTAAAAAAAATTAAGGATGTGACATCATCTCCAAGGAACAATTGGTGATGAGAAACAGAGTTCTCTGTGTCAGTGCTCAAGCTTCAAATATCAGCATCTTTGACAATAATAAGAAACACTTGTAGTGGGCAGAAACCATATGAATAAAGGTGAGTACCACTGTGTTGGTGTGTATATGTATGAACTCAGATATGGGAGTCAATAATCCATGTGTCCTGGATATAGACAGGAATAGAACGTATATAAACCCTCTACCCTGTCAAAAGTCCTGGACTAACTCCCTAGAGTCACACGCTTCTGATACACAGTCTCTCCAGCTGAAGGAATATAAATGTACTCACGGCAGGTATGTTCTGCAGGCTGTCCAGATTGATTCATGTGCATCACGCTGAAAGGGATGAATAGTCAGCAGAATCCAGACGAGGAAAAAGCGGAGCACTAAGAAAACAAGTGAAAGGGGGCTACGAACCTGATGTAAATAAAAATATCCTTTATTGATCCAGCGACATCAGAGGAAAATATATGTGCAGCTCGGATGTGTTTCGCGCATCAGCGCTTTGTGAACTAGTTCCTCCTACCTCACAAACATGTACATTGATATAGTATACCTCCCTAGTCCACCCGGAAGTGATGCCACTCTAATTTTGGCGCCAAAAGTCTCAGAATACCATAGAGGAATATCCCCTCAAATCATAGAGTGTGTATACTGCCATCTAGCGGGTGGAGGTGGGTAACAAACATATGAAACACATTATTTAAAATACCACATTTGTTCAAAGACTAACAAGGTAGAAAGAAAAAAGAACATATAAGTTTAATAAAAAATGGAGCAAGATCTATAAAGATGTATAAATATATATCTATCAATCATAGGTATTAACTAACCTACATAGATAGTCAATAGAGTGAAACTTATAACAACAAGTACAAACTATGTTAATGGACTATAGAGTGATAGTTAATATATAGCATGTAGAAATAGCTAATAGACAGGTAAGATAACCCAATGTCCATTGTAGAATTAATCTACATATTTATCAAGGACATAAAGATATATTGATATTAATATCAATGATGTAATTATATAAATTATATTATATACCCTATTTCCTCGATTCTAAGACGCCATCGATTCTAAGACGCACCCTTGATTTAATAAAAAAAATTGAGGAAAAAAACCCCACTATATTAAATGTGCAGAATTTTTTTCGGGAGAGAGAGAGAGAGAGAGAGGGAGAGGGGGGGGAAGAGAGAGAGAGGGAGAGTTGGGGGAATAGAGAGAGTGGGAACAGAGAGGGAAGAGAGAAAGAGAGGGGGGAAGAGAGAGAAAGAGGGGGGGAAGAGAGAGAGAGGGGGGAAGAGAGAGAGAGAGAGGGGGGAGGAGAGAGAGATGGGGGGGAGAAGAGATAGAGAAAGGGGGGAGAGAGAGGGAAGAGAGAGGGAAGAGAGAGGGAAGAGAGAGAGAGTGGGGGGGAAGAGAGAGATAGGGGGGGAAGAGAGAGAGAGGGGGGAAGAGAGAGGGACAGAGGGGGAAGAGAGAAAGAGAGACAGAAGGGGGAAGAGAGAGAGAGAGGGGGGGAAGAGAGAGAGAGAGGGGAGAAGAGAGAGAGAGGGGGGAAGAGAGAGAGGGGGGAGAGAGGGAGAGGGGGGAAGAGAGAGGGGGGAGAGAAGGGAGAGAGAGGGGGGAGAGGAGAGAGGGGGGAGAGGAGAGAGAGGGGGGGGAGAGGAGAGAGGGGGGAGAAGAGAGAGAGAGGGGGAGAGGAGAGAGAGGGGGGAGAGGAGAGAGAGGAGGGGAGAGGAGAGAGAGGGGGGAGATGAGAGAGAGGGGGGAGATGAGAGAGAGAGGAGGGAGAGAGGAGAGAGAGGGGGGAAGAGAGGAGAGAGAGGGGGGGCAGAAAGGAGAGAGAGAGAGAGAGGGGAAAGAGGGGAAAGAGGAGAGAGAGGAGAGAGAGGGGGGAAAAGAGGAGAGGGGGGAGAGAGGAGAGAGAGAAGGGGGAGAGAGGGAGAGAGGGGAGTGGGGGGAATGGGGAGAGAAGGGGGAGGGGAGAGAAAGGAGAGAAGTGGGAGAGAGATTGGAGGGAAGGGGAGAGAATGAAAGGTCACACACACACACACACACAAACACAGAGAGAGACAGATACATACACACACAGAGAGACACATACACACACAGAGAGACACACACATACACTGAAAGAGAAAAACACAGAGAGACAGAGACAGACACGGGGTGGGGGTGGCTTGTGGTGCCGGCAGCACAGCTGTGAATAGCAGAGGCAGACGGAGGGAACGTGGGGCATGCAGCAGCCACACCCTGCCGAATGAATCTCTCCTGTGTGGGGGCGGCACTTCCAACGAGCAGAGCGGGGGAGGAGGGGGGCTTGTGGTGCATGCAGCCGAACATACATTGCTCCTTTGGGGACCAGCACTTGGAGCAGGGGGGGGGAGGTCTTGTGAGTAGCAGAGGCAGACAGAGGGCTTTTGGGGCATGCAGCAGCCACACACTGCTGAATCAATCTCTCCTGTGTGGGGGCGGTAATTCCAGCAAGGGGTGGGGGGGACGCACGGGGCATGCAGCCGAACATACACTGCTCCTTTGGGGACCGGCACTTGGAGGGAGGGGGGGGGGGGTTTGGTGGCAGAGTCGCGGGGCATGCAGCGGGACACACTGCTCCTCTGTGTGGGGGGGCGGGGGTGGCAGAAACGCAGGGCAAACGCTGAAAGCTGCTGTGGCTTCTGCAGCGCCCCCTGGCTGTTTTTTTTGTGTGTTTTTTTGAGTACATCGATTCTAGGACGCAGTCCCTATTTCAGACACGTGAAAAAGGGGAAAAAAGTGCGTCTTAGAATCGAGGAAATATGGTAATGTAGTTCTCAATCTAGATCATAATGCTATCGCTATCCCTATCTATATTTAACTGTTTCTTGTTCTAGAGTATAACCAATTATTGGATAAGACATAAATGACTCAACACCATGAAAAGATGGATATAACCAATTGGACCACAATTAATTGTTATACATAATGATACAATTAATCAATACATATGATAGACATCATGGAGGTCCACCTAATAAGATATAAACACTTAGATGTAACTAATTATTATACACATGATAATCTATTATCATTTCCTATACACAACAGAGAGAATACAATATAAATGATGTTAGAAATACTTTGGATTGTCACCTGAGAAAATGTTGAATTTCCGAGTCGGTATTCATACCCCTGGGTATTAATGACTCAAGGGTATAAATCCAAAACATCTCTCTGCAATTCAGGGCAGCTTCCCTATCACCACCCCTAACATTGAGGGAAATGTGTTCTAAGGCATAGAAGGGAAAACACTCTATGGAACCTTGATTGCAATTATTAAAATGTCTTGATACAGGGTATCTTTCATCCCTGTTTTTTAAGGTTCTCAGATGCTCACTGATTCGTATTTTTAAAGACCGGGTGGTCATTCCTATATAACAACTACCATAAGTACATTTCAGGGCATATATGACAACATTTTAATTACATGTCATAAAGTCATTGATCTTATACCTGTATTGAGGGTATTTATAGGCCACTGTTCATGTTGGTAAGGCATACTTACACATCTTACAGTTACAACATTTGTAGAAACCTTTTTGAATTTTTTCTTTACCAAGTCAGGGTATGATTTAAAAAGACTGGGTGAGAGATGGTAACCGATGGTTTTAGCCTTTCTAAAGACAAATTGCAGAGAGATGTTTTGGATATATACCCTTGGGTCATTAATACCCAGGGGTATGAATACCGACTGGGAACTTCAACATTTTCTCAGGTGACAATCTAAAGTATTTCTAACAGTAGAGTCATTTATGTCTTATCCAATAATTGGTTATACTCTAGAACAAGAAACAGTTAAATATAGCTAGGGATAGCGATAGCATTATGATCTAGATTGAGAACTAGATCATATAATATAATTTCTATAATTAAATCATTGATATTAATATCAATATATCTTTATGTCCTTGATAAATATGTAGATTAATTTTACAATGGACATTGGGTTATCTTACCTGTCTATTAGCTATTTCTACATGCTATATATTAACTACAGTATCACTCTATAGTCTATTAACATAGTTTGTACTTGTTGTTATAAGTTTCACTCTATTGACTATCTATGTAGGTTAGTTAATACGTATTATTGATAGATATTTATATATCTTTATAGATCTTGCTCCGTTTTTTCTTAAACTTATATGTTCTTTTTTCTTTCTACATTGTTCGTCTTTGAACAAATGTGGTATTTTAAATAATGTGTTTCATATGTTTGTTACCCACCTCCACCCGCTAGATGGCAGTATACACACTCTATGATCTGAGGGGATATTCCTCTATGGTATTCTGAGACTTTTGGCGCCAAAATTAGAGTGGCGTCAGTTCCAGGTGGACTAGGGAGGTATACTATATCAATGTACATGTTTGTGAGGTAGGAGGAACTCATTGGCAAAGCGCTGATGCGCGAAACACGTCCGAGCTGCACATATATTTTCCTCTGATGTCGCTGGATCAATAAAGGATATTTTTATTTACATCAGGTTCGTAGCCCCCTTTCACTTGTTTTCCTAGGGCTCTGCTTTTTCCTCGTCTGGATTCTGCTGCCTATTCATTTCCAAGGAAGGTACTTCACATCCTTAAAACCACATGGCTGCCATTACATGTTACTACAGCCAATCGGATTTGGGACAATCCAATTGGTTCCAGGACCATGTGATATGTTCCACTTTTTTAAAGGATGTGACATCACTTTAAGGGATGATGTCACATCCTTTTTTTAAAAAAATTGCCATCACATGGTACCGGGCCCGTGAGAGTATCACGTGGTATAATCTAAATTATAAAGGGTAATACAATACAATGCAGCACTTATCATCTGAGATCAGACTCCAAAAGACTGTTCAGGGTCCCAAGGCTCAACAAAGTATCCGGACGCTCCTCCTTCCCGTGCACCCCAAAACTGGAACAACCTAAAGGAGACTCTCACATACACCACCAGTTTAAGTTCTTTCAAAACTAAGGCTGTCTCACATTTTAATCTGGTCTGTAACTGTTTCATCTGCCTATAATATACATCTTCTTTAATTGTGCATGCAATGTATTGTATATAATGCATACCCTGTTCATTTATGTAACTGTATTTGTAACCATGTATTATTTGTCATTTTAACCCTATGCCCAGGACAAACTTGAAAACGAGAGGTAACTCTCAATGTATTACCCTGATAAAACATTTTATAAATAAATAAAATAAAAATAAACAATGTCTGGTCATTTGAAAAGCTGAAAGAAAATAAAAGCATAACCTCAAAACCTCTGCTCTCTGTATGTAGAGGAAATCTATTATTGCAAGACTCTTGAAAATGCCAAAAAAAGCGATATAGGAAAATTATAAATGTACTGATTTTTTTAATACAGTAAGAAACAGTGGATAGCTGATCTTTATTGTGTATTCAGAGATGCAAATTAAGAAAACGATTTGAAAAACACATTATTTATGTGGCAAAAAGATGTTTCAGAGTTAGAAGATTTAGAGATGACACTACAGAGACTTGACAAAATAAATAGGGTTATCAGTTCAGAGAGCTGTAGAGAAACTCAATACTGAATCTTTCATAGAGTCAACAGGTATGGAGCTCTTAATGTCACTTTCACATCTATAACAGCATGGAAAAATATATGTCCCAATTGTCATTTGCCTAAAAGCAGATTTGAGACATTTCTTACAGTCTCGCCCATCGATATCAATCTTTTGGGATACTACTTTAAAATACATAAATGAATTGATGAGAATGAAAATAGAAACAGTAAAAATAATCACTTATGTTTGGAAACTGTGAAAGGGAATATTAATAAAAAAAGTTGACATTCTGAAAATTGTGGAAATAAACTTATTGATGGTAATGAAATCTATTTTACTGCACTGGTTCTCTGACAAACAACGCACTCAAATTTATTTATTAACACTACTTAATATTGATGGAAGCCAAGCTAGTTTAAATAAAGAGCAACAAACAGATTGTTTTCTTTATTATACAAATGGGAACCTTTTATTACCATGCTGCCTCAACAAAACAGAAGGGACATGGAAAGTCCCTTAACAAATACAAATGAGATGTGTATAGACAAATCAGAGGAATCTCAGATTAACAATAAATAGAACCCTTTCCCCTTTATTGGATGATACTGGAAGCCAAATATAAAAATAATGACGCAATAATTTTTTTAATATATATTTATATATACAGTACTAGCTTTTGTGCCCGGCTTCGCCCAGGATTGTAATATTGAATACATGTCCCCGCCCCCCCTCCCGCCGCTGCCGACACATCTCCCCGGGCCGCCCCGCTGCTGGATGTAGTGCGGGGTGAGATTTGTCTATGTCTGTGTGTGTCTGTGTGTGTCTGTCTGTGTGTGTCTCCCCCGCTGCCGGAACATGTCCACGCCCCCTCTCTCCCCCCGCTAGCTGGCACATCTACCACATCCTCCTCGCTGGTACATCTCCCCCGCTAGCTGGCAAATCACCCCCCTTCCCCCACCGCTGACACATCTCCCCGCACGTCTCACATCACACACACACACAGAGACACTCTAAAGAATTACCCAGAAAATTCTGAGTGTGGTAGCCCAATTCCCAGGTGCCTGCCACGATTCCCATATTCTGAGGAGCTCATTAGTGTTCCGTAAATTTGAAGCGGGGGAATTCAAGGACGGTTGGCTATTGGGTCAGTGAATGTTACAGAAAGTGCACTTCCAAGTACATTACATTTATAGTTAAATGTTTCATTATGTGTTGCTAATATTGTAAGTAACCAGAAATCCTTAACATTTGTGAAGTTGTATATCTAATCCATGTCATGCAGCGTCATCTTAGATAATGATGATTTTATTGTTAGGGCATGTGTTTTATATAGTTCCCTCTCATGTACTAGGAAATGCCAATAGCCAATGTTTGGAATATTGATACATAGTATATTAACATTCATGTGATTTGACCGTCTTATAGGCGACTCAGGATATGGAAGCCGGCCTTGGCTTCTGACCCCACTGGGTAATACTCAAACCCCTGCAGAGGAACGATATAATGCCGCACACATATCCACACGCTCGGTGATTGAGAGGGCATTTGTAGTGTTGAAAAGTCGTTTTAGATGTCTTGATAGATCTGGTGGGGCGCTACAGTATTCGCCAGCGAAGGTTGGCGACATAGTGATTGCTTGTTGCATTCTGCACAACATTGCCATTCGTCACAATCTTCAAGGCAACATTCGTGAGGATTTAAAGGAGGATTCTCCCGTGCCTCCTGCAGGGGTTAGGGAGCATACAGCCAGTGGGGTGGAGATTCGACGGATGTTAATAACTAATTTTTTCACATGTAAGATTTCATTTGACATATAATATAATCTATAATCATCTCGTGATGTGTGTCACATTGCATTGTGTATCTAATCATAGGATCCGTCTCTCTCTAATGAACTGCTCATTTTGTTGTGAATGATCCTAAGTTCGTCTGCCAATGGTATGTCAATTTTTAACACATTTGTTCTTCTATAAATCATGTTTCTCCCCACCTGTACAATGTGTGCATCCTTAAATGCAGAATGTTGTGCATGAAGTGAAGAGATAGTGCTGTATTTCTGAATATGCATAGTGTTATATTATAGCTTAACTACTCTACATGATTATATATAATTTTTCTAACAACTTTACTAATTATTATTAACTTATAATCCATTATTTAATAATTGTCTTCTTAAATACGTTGACAATAGTTATGGTTCACTTTCCTTAAATATTATTATTGCCACTTATGTAACTATTACTACATACATAATTGGAATGTCTGCAGGAGTATGAGCAGATAACATGGTGATATCTTCGATCACTAACCTGGCATGTATCCCTAACATAATTAATAATTGTAGGTTTACAACACACATTTCTAAATTATTTGTTCATATCAATGAGTGGTGATATTAGTCAGGTAGAAATTTAAGCAATACATTACAGTTCCAGTATCAATAAATGTGTCTTTCTTCACACGACATATGAAAAAAATTGTATTAGAGTCATGTCAAAATGTCATCAGCATGACATTGACAAAAATGTAGCACTAACACAAGATGTAATTGAAAATTTTATTGTAATGTTTACACACATTTCAAAGTAATGGAAAATTCCCACAAATCTATATAATTTCACCTAATCTAATATCATCTAAGATTAGATATGATCTAGATAACTTTGCATGTTCACTTTCATGTGTGTCATAGCATGAGTGCCCATGTGATGTATTTGGCCAGTATGTAAAAGGTAGCAGTTGGTCGGTGTTTGGATACATCCATTCACATTATCTTCTGTCTGGAACGGAGATGTTAACATCTGTTAAAGAAGTAGATATGTAATATTAATTACAGCAATGTACAGGTTAAATACAAAATTTAGGATGCATCTAAACACACGTGTTTTTCTACTGTAACTGTACTACACGTGAAGCATGCCTTTCTATATTACACTACATCTTCAAATATTTCTTTGTATAATGACCTTGTACAGTGTTGTGCACATCATGAAAGTTTGGATACTTTGTAAGAAGATGAATGTAAGGGATAGTTTTGGTTACTTTACTCCATTCCCTGAAAAAACATGCCGTTTGAGATGTGTTCTTACGAAAAGGCTCCGTTCTCTTACGCCAATCTAATATATAGCGCTATTGAAAACAGGATCCAGAAAAAAGCTTCTGTCACACAGATATATGAATATATTACGGATAACTACCCTTATTATCAAAATCATCCAAAACCTAAGGTATAGAGGAATTCGATCCGCCGCACTTTATCAACCAATCCTTCTTTTATTCGAAACCCACGGTCTCTCGGAAACAGGGGTGGCTGTTGGTCAGTTTATGAATCCGGTATGCGTATGTCTGTGAATAGAAATATCAGAAGACAGACAATTGGAATCCCGATGTGCGCCGCCCGATGTGCACCAGTCCTGCTGACTGGTTACACAGAGTAAGCACACATACCAGCAAAATCGCCTGAGGAAAAAAACCCAACAAGCACTGCAGCACTGAAAAGACAGCATACTGTACGTATTCCTGATCACTGCACTTTTGGTCTCTGAGAGACATCATATGCATCATATGCGCATACTGTACATGTTGAATCGACTGAAGAGAAGCACTGGATAATATTGCAGTACCATGATGACCGCATAAGGGCCTGGTCACTGCATTTTTGAACTCTGAGAGACTTTACCAGCAATAAAAATCATATACGTATAGAAGCGGAACCGTCTAAGGATAAGCTCCTACATACACTGCAGCATTGAGATGATATCACTTAAATTCCTAATTGCTGCATCTTTGAACCCTAAGAGACACTACCCATATTTAATGTTACAAGCGCATGTAAGTATAATTGGCTGAGGTGAAACACTTGCAAATGTTGCAGTACTGTGATGACATCACATGATTCCCTGATTACTGCATTTTTTAACTCAGAGAGACCGTATCAGCAATGAATAATATGCTTTCACTTGGCAATGGAGTGATACCTTGACTCCCTGTCTGAGCGGCACTCCCTGTGATAAGGATGGAAGGTTAATCCAACATATCCCTTTGAACTGTCCCCTTTCCCCCACTGCTATACCACCAAGATGTTGCAATGTTCACCTAGAGCAGGGGTGCAAAAACTGGGGGGCATTCAAGAATTTCTGCTGGGGGGCCACGGTGGTTACAGAGGTCCTGCACTCTCCCCCAAGGCATTTAAATGAAATGCTGGGGGACCGCTCAAGGCCTCAGTAACCTTACCTTCCAGCACTGTGTCGTCATGGCAAGCCAGCGTGAAATGACACTGTGGGGTCACGTGATGTCACGTTGCCGTGGCAACGTGTCATCACATGACCTCACAGCGCCATTTGATGCAGGAGACAAGCAGGGTGGGGTGGGTGGTGGTGCGAGCGTGGGAGAGCAGGCAAGGGTGCGCAGGGGGAAAAGTTTGCGCACCCCTGACCTAGAGTATGTTTAAGATTAGGTTGTTACTTATATGGATACTGTTCTAACCTATTTTGATTTATAGCATTACTGTTGCCTGTTTGTTTATTGATTGACAAACAAAAAAGTTATCTGTTGGCGCTTAAATCTATTACTAAATGGTAAATAAGTGACATAATAAGTGCTTAAATAATAGTGAAAATACAAACTCTTAAGGTGAATATGTGATTTAGTGAATAAATATATAAAAAATAAGGTGCAGCTTCAACCCTTCATGTGGATTGCTTTTCCTCAATCCAAAAGTGTCAGGTATCCAGGATGTTTGTGGGGAGCGCAGATATATTTGTGGAAAGAAAAATATAAGCAAAACAGTGCAAATATGCCTTTCAAAAAACTGGATATTCAGTGAGTTCTTAGTAGAATCCAGAGAAATTTGTACTTACAAATTTCCCAAAGTACACATATACATAAATGTATATTTTATCCAGAAACAGCAGCTTTCACAGAGATGTATGTAATATATATATATTACTGGGACCTTATCGGAATAGAACAGAAATACAGGAAATAGCGCAGACTGTTCAAATTTTATCTTCTTAAAATACAAAGTATAAAAATGCACTCACATTTTACAAAATATAATCACGCATCTAGGATATAATATCCGCACCAACAGAACTCTGCTTCCACAATCTGTATGGCATCTGACGCCTGCTCTCACATGTCTGGAATGGAATCCCTCAGGCTGACTGTAGATCAAGCTGCAAGCAGACAGATGTCTTGGATACGCCCACTTCTGACGTCACTCTGATCGTCACGTCTCCAGGAGACGCCTTCCAACAGCGTGGAGTCAGGAAAGGTAGTGCAGACTGGTCTCAGCTCATGTGTCCCTCTGCTCAGCAATGCTGGATTACACTCTACGCGTTTCACCTATGCAAGTTTCATCAGGAGTCATTGTTTATTGATTGATATGCTGGGTAACTCTATAGGGGTTTTGTGTTGATATAAGGATGATAAATCCTGACATAAGATTGCCCTTCCCCCTTCTATAATCTCGACTTCAGGTTTTGGGCCCCATTTGCCCCACTAGGTGTTCATTTGCCCTATGCCTGCATTCTTTTCAAGGGTTAGAGCACTAGGGTAGTGTATAAATATGTTCGCTGTGGTTAGATCTGAATAAATCTTCAGCTTTTGTAACTTGGAGTGCCTGTCCCGTTTCTTCTATTTCTATATATCTTGAAATTAAACATCAAACAAAAGCATGTGTACCACATGAGAAGGTTAATTACATGTTATTAAGCACTATCAAATAACTGAACATAAAATTGTCTGATTGGCATGTTACTCTTTCTTTATTTCTAATTTGATCTTAAAAAGAAGACATTAACAATTGTTTAATATTTCTTATTGTTATGCTGGTTTTGTATCACCTTATTTGCTGTCCTTTAATTGTACATGACACTAAATAGTTATTTACATTTTTACTTTCTTTATAAACATATTTCTACAAAGTACTGCTTGTTAAATTCACACCCCTTCCCCACTAGCCATTGCAGTCTATAGTACTTCAATCGTCTGTATTCGCTTCTTCTAAAAAGTGTTAGAACTGTGCTGTAAGATATTGAATGTTTTAGACATAGTAAATTAATAGTAAATAACTTGTCAGATTACCAATTTTCATATTAATAAAATTCTTATTAACTTTTTACTGCTATCAGAATACATTAAAATCCAATGTCAGTCTTGAGTTTGTCATTATTCAAAACTGAATTCAATCATATTTGAAATGTATATTTGTTACCAATCCTCACTGCTTAACAAAGTAAATAAATAAATAAATAAAAATAGATATGGAAATGTGTTTTACAATTCCATAGATCTCAAATACTAAAACATATCTTAACTTTAAATGTATTAATTTATTTGATATATTGTCCTGCCGAGTGGAACTTAAGTGCGTCGAGTAAACTTTATACATAATGCATAGAGTAGGAAGTCTCCTAGTATTTAGTGTGCAAATCTGCCCTGAGCTGGTTTTATTAACTTGCAAATAAAATAAATAGTCCTATTGTAATTATTCTTATATTTATATTTCTGATAAGTAGTACATTTTCTATTGACTTAAATTGTTTGTGAACGTTTCGTTAAAACATAATTTATTGGTGAATGTATTTACTTTGCATTCACCAATACATTTTTTTCACATCTCCATTAAAGACTAAGAAAGGTCCATTGATTTAATCTAATAGTGCATTATTTGAATTGGAAAGCAAGTCCTTTTGTTGCGCTATATATTTTCTCATTGAATTGGAAATATTTTATTATGGCAGTAAATAAACTGAATATATGGAAAAATTTCATCAGTCTGTCAAAATGCTATTAAACAGCATTTGTTAAAAACAGTGCAAATTAGACAAAGACATAGTCTGTGGGGTTAAGGTCCCTTTTAGATTTAATCCAATACCACTGATCATCTATTGTTAATACTGTATATCAGTGTTTGTATAAAATATTAATTAAGAATATGAATTATGAATCAAATTAATCTATGAGGGATAAATACCAGGTTAGAGGAAAGGGAAGCAAAACCAAAAGCCATGCAATTAACTTTGTAGTTTTATTATATTTGCCAAGTATAATTTACTAATTGTTTTTCCATCATTTTCACACACAACTGCATGCAGTGAGTGATACTGTACTAAAGGATGTTTACATGTATACAAATTAAATAAATCAGGTGGAGTTTATGCAGATCTGTAGATCCTCATTCCGCATAAATACAGTAAATTAATCGATCCCTAGCAATTAAGATTAATCTTAGATTATGTTTTTTGTTAAGGTTGAGGTAGCAATATAAACAGTGCAAAGTACTCAATATACTATCAACCCTGGTCCTCAGCACTTTACTCTGGCATCTTTCCATCTCTTTGAAAGCATGTTATTGACCGACCTACAGTATTCTCAAGAATAACATCCTTGACCCTACCTCCCTGTCTCTCTCTTGGCCTTTTACCTCTAAAGTTCTAGAATGCCTTGTTTCTTTATGCATATTCTTTTATTCTCATGCTACCTATCAAAAATATGCTACAGTAAATCCTCCAAAAGATGGGCAAATGAAGAGTGGGACATTATCACAGACCTAGCTTTTATAGATGCCACACCAATGTTTTTGTCATAGAAAATGTTTGCTTACTTCTGACCTACTTTAACAGTTAGAGGCAAACAGTAACATAATATTTAGGTATTCAAATCACAATAAACGCTAAAAATATCTATTCCGCAAACTATCCCAACCTAATTCGGTCATTGAAAAACGACCTCTCCAGATGGGCCTCAAAGAAAATTTCCTGGATAGGTAGGATACATAGCATTAAAATGAATTTACTACCCCGTATCCTATACCTCTTCCAAACTTTACCAGTGCCACTCAAACTGAAAGATATACTCTCGCTTCAGTCTGAAATTTCTAAGTTTATCTGGAAGGGGAAAAAACCGAGAGTTAATAAAACAAATATGAAAAGATCTGTATTAGCAGGAGGCTTAGCGGTACCCTGCCTGTTATCGTATTATAAAGCGGCGCAATAAAGTCACATCATACAATGGCACTCCGACCCTAAATTGAAAAGATGGGTGGAGTTGGAAGGTGCTGCTTGTTCCCCATTGGACCTTAGCAGTTTAATTTGGCTGCCTAAAAGTTCCAGAAAACACATTGATCTGCCGCTCACCTCAATGACTAACTCGTTATCGGTCTGGGAGGCTTCAAAAATTTAAAATTCTCTCACATCAGTCAACTCACTAATGTCCCCCATATGGAATAATCCGAGGTTCGCACCTGGTCTAATAGGCAGTAATTGTTCAATATGGAGGTCAAAAGGATATAATAGGATCAAGGACCTGGAGTGTTTTGATCTTAAAATTAAAACATTCGAACATATCAGATCAGAACAAACTATTCCCCACTCAGAATTCTTTAAATACCTCCAGATAAGAGCATTCTACAACAAATTGGCCCCATACCCCCCCACCCCTGACAAATTTCGAAAAGCTCTGTCGGGCAGAAACGACACTAAGGGACTTATATCAACGATATATGGGGAGGTAGTCGATTCTTCAGCCTCACACCAACACACCCCAGCATTTAGAAACCAGTGGGAGGCAGACCTAGGAGAGATCCTTGAAGAGGACGATTGGAACACCATATTCTTAGCCACGGCCAAAAGTTCTATATGCACCACACTACAGGAGAACGCATATAAAGTACTCATGAGATGGTACCTCACCCCACTCAAATTATCTAAGTTCGTGCCAGGTTCCTCCCCTCTGTGCCCCAAGCAGTGTGGGGGAACGGCAGACTTGTTACATATGCTGTGGTCTTGCCCACGAATAGCCCAAATATGGGAAAAGATCAGGAATTGGATACAGAGGATTGTTGACCTTACTATTCCCCCAGATCATTGGCTGTTCCTCCTGAACAGACCTCTAAAAGATCTAACAAAATCGCAAAATAAATTAATTGCTCATTTTGCAATCGCAACGAGCTGTGAGATCGCAGCATTATGGATACGCCCCGACATACCAAACATCCCAAAGATTCGGAATCGATTATGGTTTATCTGCCAGATGGAAAAGTTAACGAGTCTAGTTAACGACACTGGTGACAATTATCTAAACATCTGGTTGCCATGGTTGGCACAGACAGACATCCCTGGGGTTGAGCGTAACACAATTTGGCAATGATAATGGTAAATGCGTTCTCCTCTAGGAGTGAGTGATCTTAGAGATCCCGATATTTCTTATCCGACATAGCTAGCAGGAGCCAGCTCGCACAAATTGCTGCCAACAACTGGAATATCTCACTTGACCCGGCGATTCCAACATCTAGTAATAAGATACCTCCCTTCCCCATCCCCTATACCAACTCCTAATCCTCCTTCCCCTACCCCACCCCCCCCTCATTTTTTTTTTACCCCCAACCCCTATTTTACCCCGTTTTCCACGGCTCGGTAGGGCGCGAAAAGTTGTGGAACCCCCATTTATAAACAACACAGTATGTTTCAAAGATTGTATTTATTTTATTGCGATGCTCAAAGTTACTATGCAACGTATGTTTTATTGTATTTCCTGTACAAATATTTCAATAAAATACAAGTTATAAAAAAAAAAAAAAAATATTTACAAAAATAAACGCTGTATCCACTGAGAAATAAAAGGAGCAGTTTAAAAAGATAACTGAAATAATGTTCATTACAGGTTCCTGTAACCCAGCTCAACTCTTTTAAAGGTTGCTTAATACCTCACAGTTGCATTAAGCCTTTGCGGCGAGACAGAGACCCAGGTTTTGTAAAAGTCTTATCCTGATACGTTGAACCTTTAAGTGTTGGAGATTCTCCATCTCTTGGATTTAAAATAATAATCTTATTTAACGAGCACACTGCATGAATTCATCTGTCAACATGCAAAAAAATCTGAAAGAAATAGTTTAACCATGTTTCCAATTAACAAGACTTTATATAAAATCATACAATAGCATATATTATGACGACATATATGCAGGTAATTTTAGAAATAGCAAAATATCTTTATTTTCCTATTTTTGCTTTCATTTGTGCCCATGTTTGTCAGCTTGCAATTTTGAGAATAGGAAGCATTACGAAGGACATACACGTTGTAATGAGATACACAAAACTGTCCACCTACTTGCTAGAGATGGAAAAAATGTTCCACGGAATTAGAATCCTCTGCGGATTGACCAGTTCCTTTCATTCGCAAAATTCCGCGGATCAGTCTCAAAAAAGCATTTTGTTGTCCCTATTATGGAAAATACGTTAGATGGCTTTTTAAACCTAATCTTTCAAAATGAATATGTATGGGAGGAGTACATAAGTAGGGGTGTAGCCTCAATTTTAAGCCACTGGCTGCGGCTGTAGCTGTACTTCATACATTTATACATTATTTACTTAATAAAACTTGTAGTTTAACCATTAACCATTAACCTGTAACTGACTGGGCTGTAAGCCTGTCTGGCTACAGTGGTCTGTGCTCCTGTACTGTTTCTGTGTCTATTATATTAATGATATAATATTATATTAATATTTCATCATATTAATTGACAATAATGTCAATTAGTTTCAAGGAGGGTTAAACTTACACATTCCGTTTCTCTCATTTTGTGACTGCACCTAGTGGCCAGTAATCCCTTCCATTACATTACTAGATTTGTTTCCACATTGGTATCAGACAGTATCACTGCCAGTTCTACAGGAACAACAGCAGCACCCAGAATAAATCAAGAACAATGGGCAAAATCAGTACCGAGAGTATATCAAAATCAAACACATATTTTTTCTTCTTCTCACACTTGTATCCCACTGTCACTAGTCTAGTACACCCTCTCTCTCCCAAATTGAACAATATGAATAATGCATTTGGTGGAGACTAAACAATATCTATAATGTATGGTTCATGCCTAAAGATGTTGAAGAATAAATAATATATAAGAAAAACAACAAACAAAAAGTCCATCAATCATGCGAAATAGATAAAAAATATCTGAAAAAGGTTAAAAACCCAAAGACGTTTCTTCTGGAGTTCTAGGCTGCTTTCTTCAGGGAGTTAACCGGTTACTATGGTGTACCTAAGAGAAAAGAAAAAGAAAGCGCACACTCCTAGTGTAAAAACGTTTGGAAATTTAATAAAACAGGATGAGTCAACAATGGTTAAACTCACAAACGCCAGATGATATTTGAGCATGTATGAGATAAATCTCAAACTCTGTCACCGTAGTTGTAATGTATGAGGGTGTCCGTCATGCTCAGTCACACTCTACCGGGTCGATCGAAGTCCTAGATGAAGTTTTGTCGAACGCAATGAAACGCGTAAGGACATTTTTTGGTCTCACGCTGAGACATCACAGCAGGAAGATCACAAACCAGAGGAAGCTTGTCAGAAGTGCTGCCGTTTGCCGGGGGACCCAATTCTGAGGTGCGTATGCCAGTTCCGGTTTCCAGTTATACCAGTGGAATCTAGGACTCCGATGGACCAGGTAGAGTGTGACTGAACACGGCGGACACCCTCCTCCATTAAAACTGCGGTGACGGAGTTTGAGATTTATCTCATACAAGCCCAAATCTCATCTGGCATTTGTGAGTTTAACCGTTGTTGACTCATCCTGTTTTATTAAATTTCCAAACGTTTTTACACTAGGAACATGTGCACTGCCTTTTTTCCACTTTACAATGCATGTACTGTACTGCAAACATCATATGTGTGCATAACTGATGTAAATAATGCATTTGTAACCAAAATAAATACAGTAGGCTTTATTCAAATAAAATGAATGGGAGCAAGCAAGGAGGGGAGAGGCGCGTACGCGGGTCAGTACTGTATAGCAGCTCTCTCCTCTCTCCTTCTCACAGTCTCTCCTTCTCGCAGTCTCTCTCTCCTTCTCTCTGTCAGTCACGCACTCTCTCTCACTCAGTCACACACACACACTCAGCACACACACACTCAGTCACACACATACACTGTAACTCAGTCACACACACACACTCAGTCACACACACACACACACACTGTCACTCAGTCACACACACACACTCAGTCACACACACACACAAGCAAAGATTGCAGCAGAAGATCTTCTCCCCCCCTCACCGTTGCTCCGTAGCTCCGTAGTTCACATGCAAAGTTTCGCAGCAGGCAAGAGCGAGCTCTGAGAAGGGAGGAGGAGGGAGGAGGAGAAGAGCGGAGGGAGCAGAGCCAGGGGCTGCAGTGAGTGCGGGCGGAATCACTGGTTTAGCTGCTGATTTATAGAGCGGGAGTGCAGGGTGAACGGAGACAGATGGGAGGGGGAGGGCAGAGGGAACGGGGAGATCGGGTGCACCATAATAGGGACAAGCATGAAGGAGGTTGCGGGATTGTTGAGGTGCGCACGCCGCTGCATGCGCATGCCGCCCCCTTGTGTCCGTACTCGCGAAGCATGTGTACGTACACAGGGGTATGGTGCAACTAAAAATAAATGTACGTACTTGCGAGTGTACGTAAAGCGGGTGTACGTAAAACGGGGTACGCCTGTATATATATATATATATATATAGATGATATTTGAGCATGTATGAGATAAATCTCAAACTCTGTCACCGTAGTTGTAATGTATGAGGGTGTCCGCCATGCTCAGTCACACTCTACCGGGTCGATCGAAGTCCTAGATGAAGTTTTGTCAAACGCAATGAAACGCGTAAGGACATTTTTTGGTCTCACGCTGAGACATCACAGCAGGAAGATCACAAACCAGAGGAAGCTTGTCTGAAGTGCTGCCGTTTGCCGGGGGACCCAATTCTGAGGTGCGTATGCCAGTTCCGGTTTCCAGTTATACCAGTGGATCGAAGTCCTAGAAGTTTTGTCAATATATATATATATATATATATATATATATATATATATATATATATATATATATATATATATGAGAAAAGAAAAAGAAAGCACATGTTCCTAGTGTAAAAACGTATATATATGTAGCAGCATGTCTATCTCCTGTTTCGAATTCTTTGGAATCTGTGGAACAGATTCAAGCTGAATCCATTAGATTCCGCGGATATGGATTTAAATTGAATCCGTTAGCGGATTCTTTCAAATTCATGAATTAGAGACCCAACTACATCAAACGGAGTATGCAGAGTCATTGGCATATACTAGCCAATGATCAAAAAATTGGCAAAGATTTTGGAGCTCCACTGCTATTTTGTTACAGGAGAGGTAAGAATATTGGTGATTTACTCACGAACTCTGATCCTGTGGCTAAATATTTATTTATTTATAAAAAAAAATTACCAGGCAGTAATACTTTGAGAGTTACCTCAAATAAAAATATATGCTGACTCCAACTTGACTAGCAAGAAACCAGGCGTATACAGATGCCATGGGTGTACAAATTGTCAATTTTTGCAGACTGGCATCTCCTACAGTATGCTTACCCGCATGATGGCAACCCTATTAAAATAAAGTATTACACTACCGACACACTTTATTGAAGTGTGGTCGGTACCGCAAGCCGGGAAATCTCCCGGCTTGCTAGTGGCCGCCCCTCGGCGTGCGCCCGCTGCACGCGTGTCCAGGGGCTCCCCGAGGGAGCCCTGGTGTCCCGCGATCGCGGGACAGCGGCAGGGGGTTCCGGGGGACCCGGCGGACCCGGCAGCGGTAGGGAGAGCGCCCCGATCGGAGGGCGCTCTTCCGCTGCTTCGGCGTGCGCCCGTCACACTCGGGCGCGCGCCAGGCTACTGCTGCGGCACAGAACGGGCAAATGCTCGAATAAACTGTGCCGCAGCAGTACCTTAATTGTGAATCTAAATATGTAGTGTATTTTATCAAATGCTCATGTGGGCTCTAATACATTAGCAAGCCAATGCGGATGCTTAAAGAGCGGATCGCTATTCATAGAAGTGCTATTAGGAAAGCACTATTAGGAACAGATGAAGATCTCAAGCACCAGCCAGTGGCACAGCACTTCAGGAAGTGTAAACACAGCCTGGCAACCATGCGCTGTATGCCCATACTACAGGCACAAGCTTCCCCTCATGGTGGTGATAGAAACAAGCTATTATTACAGTTGGAGGCTAAGATGATTCATGACCTCAGGACTACAGCACAAAGGGGGCTTAATGAGGATTTCAAGTTGGGGTGCTTCCTCTGACTTTGGGTCCTAATAAGTATTCCCCTCCCCCCTGTGACATTTTAGCTAAGTATGAATCCAATCTTCTGTGGATATGCAACAGTAGCTAATATGGCTGTCCTTGGCAGCTGTACATTTATACTGGGCACAGTGGGCCGTTTGGATAAACAGTGTTTCTTTCATTAATTTCATTCCACACAAAGAAACAGAATCCATGAAATTCAAACAAAGCAACCGCGATAAACATGGGTGCCTGGGGCAATTGACCGCGTTAATGCCGCGTGGAATACAGCAGAGCACACGAAAACGGCTCTGTGATTTGTTCGAATAACGGCCGCTGCATCTGTACATACAATCACATCTATGAAAATCTCCCTTGCTGGACCTAGGGTATTATATCTGGATGCAAGAAAAAGAGAAATAAAAAAAATGCATTTCTTACCAATCAAAGAATTGTTCCTAATACTATTGCTATAAAGAAAACAGGATGTTTCTGATATCTATCTCATAATACAGCTTGCCTTTTTCCTAATACATGTTGTGTAATCAGTAATAATTCAGAGATAGTAGCTCACTTTATAGAAACAGGAATTATGTGTTGATAACCTTGGCTATCCCTTTTAATTTGATAGGGTCTGCAAGGAGGAGGACGTTTGGTTGTGAGACCTGTTTTAGGGGTATATCCTCAGGAGGTCGTAAAAGTTTTAACATAACCACATTTTAATGTATCAATATCCATAATGCATATCCCAGAAGGTGCTTAGTAGAAATGGCTGGATTTTGATCTATAGAAGATCATCCGGCTCCTTTGGTCTGCGGATTTCAGAAGATCAATCTGAAAAAGGGCGATTCGCTTTTTGTGGATTTTGTATTATTATAAGCAATACACCATGGGTGCATTTGTAGAATCCAATCTGGGGATTCAGAAATCCATTGGCGGATTGTTAAGAATCCGCCAACAGATTGCTTAATCCGTGGATTGGATTCTACAAATCCATCCACGTATTGTATCCAATGGCGGTTTTTTATGAATCTGCTCAGATTGAAACTGCTAAAATCTTTTTGCGGATTTTATACCTCAAACGGATATTGAAGGTTAAATCAGCAACAATCTAGGAAACGGATTTGGGCGGATTCAGCCATTTCTAGTGCTTAGCACAACGATGTTCAGCCATTTTCCGTAAACATAACGGAACAATACATTTTAACGGACATTAGGCTTATTCATATACAAATCATATGGAAATGATGAGTACTTTATCTGACTACGGAGCTCCTCAGACCTCCGTTACTGTTAACACATGAGAAAAACACTACGATATAGCGCCAAACAAAAGCTGCCCTTACTCACTTCCAAACTCTGAGCAGCATTGCGTTATTTCTACAAACAGCCTTCAAGGGTAAAGGGAAGGTCCTAAGTGGTACCCATATGAATGGACTATGTGTAGAATGTAACCCTTATATTTCATGTGTTATACTACCATATGTCTGGTGGAACATATAAATGGCTGAAACACAGCAACATATGCATATAAAATTGTATTTTATTAAAGGGTTTAACTGTAATAAGATTTGCTATGATTAAAGGGAATCTAATACATGTTTGTGTGGCCTACTATTGTATGTAATATTGATTGTACTAAGTATGAGTGCACCAGAAATAATCTACAGTACACATGAGAACAAGAATTTCAAGAAGACAGAAGTAGGAAAAATTTAATTTTATTACATACAGTTGCAGCACTGTGTGTATTTAAAATATATATAATGTAAAATTATTAACAAACTACAAGTATAATTATATACATAAATATGAAAAATAAACATATTAACAAATATTTACATACCACATCCCTTTTTAGGTGGGGCACTACCTCCAACTCTTGGCTCACGAGTACATGGTCTACAGATGGTGGAGGAGGAAGGGGAGTCTCACCAAGTTGGGGTATCCCTGATGTGGCCAGGGACTTCAGGGATTCCCCTGAGATACTTAGCAACAAGGGTGCATGGACATTTTCTAGGCCCTGCTGCATAGTTCAGGTGAGAGCATTGTCTGATGCTGTCAACTATGCTACACTTGTATTGTCAGTGGTAGTCATCTGTCGCATTTCCAGGAGCATCAATCACCACTGTGATGCCTAGTCCCGGAGTTGACCTCCTTGCTCTTTTCTATGAGCCCCGGTTGTCTACATTGGCAAGATGGCCTGACAGGGCTCCAAATGCCACCTGCTGTATGACAACATTAGAGCAGTACTGTAATCCAATGTTGCCTGTCTTCTTGCTGCAACCGGAGTGACCGGGGGTAGCAACTGGAGCCCATGTAGTAGACAAGGTAGAAGCCCATGTGGTAGACTGGGGAGCAGCTGGGTGGTAAGCCAGTAGAGTGGCTGGGGGGGGGGGCATTGCAGCAACTGGAGCATCCCATGGGGTAGATTGGAAAGATGCTCATGGGGTAGGCTGTTAAGAAGCCCATAGGGTTGACTGGGAAGCAGCCTAAGGTTTAGACTGGGGATCAGCCAAGGGGTAGACTGGGGAACAGCTTGGAGGTCAGCCACAGGTTAAGATGGCTCATCAGTGACCTCTGTGAGGTAGAGGGTAACTGTGGGTTCTTCAACCGCCTCCTAAACCTGAAGCTCTGCAGCCATGTATGCATACTCTCTGGCCAATCACTTACACAATCTTAATGATTTTCCTGGAAAATAAATACATTACAGTATATCATAAAAAAACATTCCTACTAAACTTGAGTACATGTGAGCACATTAGGATAGATTTGCTTAGACCAAACAGCCAATGTTGAAAATGTCTCTTGATTTGCAGTAGAATATATTTAATTTTGCAGTAGAATATATAAAGACCCTGATCCACAAACTGTTGTTAAACGTTAGGCTTTTACTCCCATTCACATGAATGAGAGTTGAGGCATGTATAGATTATAACCCTTTTGTTTTTGCAATACAATTTTGAGTGACCTCTCATTTTCAAGTATGTCCAGGACTATATGTGATCTTAAGTACAGGAAAGTGACTATTTTTAACATGATTTATATGGCTAACATCATCTGGAATTTATTTATACAGGAAGAGAGACACCGGTCAATAGTTTAAGCAGTGGGGTCAGCAACACAATTCTTTAGTGAACCTTAAGACTATAAGAAGGTTGGTGATGTTGAATCTTAGGAGATAAGTGCAGTGTACAGTGGGTGTTTAGATCCCTTTCATAAAATGATTAATCAGGTTTCAATATACAGTGTACATTTTTGAGATAATGACACTCCTTAAGTGTTGCTTAAGGTGTTGCGGTGTTATTGTTATTAGTGAGCAGTTTAGGGTCCTGAAATAGGTACAGGTTCACTTTATACTAATTGATCCCTCACAGCAATGTGGAAAGAATTTCCTATATTACTATATTTTGTAATCTTGTGAAGACACATGTAAATATGTAAAATCACATACGTTATTTAGCTAAGTACTCCTCACCTGTACAGTAGTGTGAGTGTTCTTCAATAAGCCAGTAATGTCTGTTTTGATGTTCTAGGTTGTGTCTAGGTTGTGTCTAAAGTGACATGTATAAATGAGATTGATATGTAGTGTATTATAAATGTACTGCCTTGTCACTTACCAGGTATCTCATGATCCATGGAGTCCACAAGGTCTGGTAGTCCCACAACCTTGGAGTTTGCGTTAATGGAGCTGACACGCTACTGAATTAGAGTCAGGTGCAAGTCGACATGTGGGCCTCCTCCAGTCTTCCTTGTCACAGCAGCATGATCAGCAATTTTTTTTCACCTTGACTTTACTGTCCCTAAATTGCTTTTAAAGCTGATCTATTCTATGCACAGTATTGCCCATAGCATTAATCTGGTCAAAGAAGACCCCAAAGTCTCTGTTTTCAGCAGCACTGATCTTCTGGCAAAGAACCCCCATTCATTTTCTATTAAGATTTCCAGTTCCTCAAAATTAAATGTAAGGCTTCTTATTCTCCCAGCAGAAGTAGCAGAATCAGCTCCAGCAGTGGAGGTAGAAGGTTGGTGAGCCATCTCTACTGTGTAGCAGTTGAAAATGGCTGAGGTTTGCAGTTGGGAATGTGCATTTATTTAAATATTAAAAGGGCGCGCTAAAACGCTAATACACTAATACGTAACTTGTCACTAACTGACAAGTACTAATAACAGTCTTTCAAAATGCACATGTGTAATGTTTTTTTTAACGTGCCTGAATGCTATGATAATCCCCATTCATCCAGGTAACGTAACGATAATCATTTTGCTAACACACGTTATTTTTGCATCAGCTTTGAGAATACGTGTTAATAAGATGAAAAATAATGTGTGTTCCCTATTTACAGTAGCAAATGTCATGTTAGATAGGCAATGAAAAAACAAAAGTGGTGGTGAATTTATAGGAAGAAGAGGGTGGAGTTGCTTGTACCAACACAACCACAAGTCTGTCAATTAAGTCATTTTCACTATAACTTTTACAAATTTCCTTTTATAATCTTATATTTTATTTATTTTATCACTATTTGTGCATGTTGTGTTATTGTTAACTTGCAAATTAGGGCATGTAACATGGTAGATCCCCTGCAGGGAAACATGATTTCAATGCCTGAGACAGCACTGAGCAGGTTAAATCCAGACCAGCCTGGCTTAATTAGACTACTTAGCTGCCTCATTAGAGACTTATAAAAGCGCTACAGAGTTCACTGCTGGAGGCTCTCTGATCTATGAAGTTACAACACCTGGGCTGCGCAGAAGAGACCATTCTGCACAGGACAGTCACACGACTCTCCCGGGAGACATCTTGAACCGCTGTGGAGAGTCCCGTGCCCTTGGACGTTTTCATTCCCATTCCATTGTTGGGTGGGATTAATGAGGGATTGTGAGATGACGAGACAATGGAAGACCAGGACCAGAAGAAGTAATTTTATTGAAAACACAGTCTGTTTCAATTCCAGTACTTTTTTCTAGTTGCAGAAGAGCTTACACATTAATAAGGAAGTGAGAGTTACAGGAAAAATGTTGTAATGTAGAAATAGACTGTCCTCAAATTAGGGAAGTAGAGTGTCGGTAAACATATTTTGACAGTTGTTAAAAGTAGGTGAAAGTTAAAAATTCTGTTGCGCCTTTGTGCATGCACCACATGAGCAATAACAGGATATGGAGGTGGTAACAAGCGTGTAGAGAGACAATAGACCATATATGGGTATAATTGCATTTACAGGTCATCTGACACTTTTGCTTCACAAATGTCCTATAAATAAATGCTGATTTGTCTGATGTGACTCATTTTCCTGTGTGAAGGAGAGTTCACCAAGAGCCCTGCAATAAATAAAATCATCTTTGCTTGAAACCTCCTGAGTCTCAGCCATGACAGGTTTGTCTCCTAACAGCATATAGGAGGAAGCCAAGGGGCCCGAAGGTAAAACTTGCCTGTCGTATATCTGACTAATGTGTTATCGATGGTGAGGGGCTTATATAGTTACATATGGCAGTAGATGAGCTTGAAAAAAGACATGCATCCATCAAGTTTGACCTATGCTAAATTTAGACGACAGATACTTTATCCTATATTTGTAATTAGAGTATATTGATCCAGAGGAAGGCAAACAAAAAACCCCAGTGAAATAACATCCAATGATATCTCATAATGGGAAAAATCCCTTCCAATAACTGGCAATCAGATTACTCCCTGAATCAACATACTTCCCATGTTTACTAATTTGTTATATCCTTGTATACCTCTCCTTTCTAAAAAGATGTCCAACCTTTTTTTGAAGATATCTATTATATCTGCCATCACAGCCTCCATGATTAATGAATTCCACATTTTAACTGCCCTTATTGTAAAGAACCCTTTCCTTTGTTGCTGGTGAAATTTCTGTTCCTCCAACATTAAGGGATGACTCTGTGTCGTTTGTACTGCCCTTTGTTATATATTTGTATATACTGTAGTTATCATATCCCCTATTAGACACCTCTTTTCTAAAGTAAACAAATCTAATTTAGCTAGCCTCTCCTCATAAATCAGATTATTCACCCCCTTCATTAATTTGATGGCTCTTCTCTGCACTTTCTTTAGTTCCATAATACATTTTCTAAGCAGTGGTGCCCAAAAGTGTACACCATATTCAAAGTGTGGTCTTACCAATTCTTTATAAAGGAGCGTAACTATGTTTTCTTCCCTTCCATCCCTTGTCTGTGTAGCACCCTTGGGGTATGTTAGATTATTTGGCCCTAGTGAGTTCTGGTCCCTAAGAAAGTTAAGGTGTTAAATCACTGTTAGGCTCTAGTATGTTGATTATTCCATGTAACTTATTTAATGTATCAGTTTAAAGGTCAGGTGCATAGCCACTCCCTGCTCCTGGAAGTTGCCAGAAGAGTCACCCTGTATAGCTGTCCTGCACAACTCCAGTCCTCGAGGGCCGCAAACAGGCCACATTTTCAGGATATCCCGACTTCAGCACAGCTGGTTCAATTAGTGGCTCAGTCATACTGACTACAACTATACAACTAGCCTCTCTTAACTACTGTAGTTGTTTCTTAACATGACACAAAACATTATGTATTTTTTTAAATACTGTAAGTACTGTCATTTACTATGGTATAACATTTCATGATTAAATTGATTGGAATTGATAAAAGTAATATAAAATAAAAGTTGTATTCCGAGTTTGAGAGATAAAGAAAGAGGGGGATAGTGAAAACCAGAGAGAGATAAACAGCAATATTGTCATGTCCCTTTCATGCTCTGTTCATGTTTACAGTTCTTGCTAAATAGTACTGGAACATACTTTTAATCAAACCTATTGCAGCAGTAAGAAACCATTATGTGATTATGGGATTCAAATATAATGGGATTTCGTGTCTCATTATTGTCTCTCTTTTTTCATTTCCTCTGTCACAATGTCTCTGTACATTCAATTGTGAAATGTTCTCCTTTTCAAAATTGGAGTCTTAGTTATTAACATACATTGAAATTGAAATGAAGTAAAAGCATGCAGCCATTTATTACATTCCCTTTCATCTTTAATGGTTTCTGTTATTATATATATACAGTATATATATATATATATATATGTGTGTGTGTAACGGTGTTTCCCATACCCCCTGGGAGATTACCTTGTTACCAGGTGTGTAGCTCTGAGTTTCCGCCGTTGTTAGTGGGGAAGACAGGACAGGCTTTTGGGGTAATAGCTGGTTCTTTCTCACTCTTGGTTTAGCGCCTCCATCTCTTGCAGGCTCCAGGAGTGCTGGAGGCAATCCCCGCAGAAGAACTCTCTGATTCTCCCCCTGATAGATTGCAGACTCAGGCAGGAGTATATTTTATAATAGGAACAGCATTTATTGGCAACAGTACAGGATACACAGCATACTCTGCATACTCGGCACACTCTGGGTTCCAGCCTTGTGATAGTCCCTGGACTCAACCCCCAGACATGGGCCCCAAAGGTTGGTCCTTGCTCTTCCCCTACTCCCTGATGAAGTAGGAGGTATAGTCCTGACTCCCACTCCCCTAAGGGAGGGGATAGAAGGTGGCCAGAGCTCTTCTGCGGGACCAGTCTCTCTCAGGGGAGAGACAACACTGGCCAAAATTAGGAAGTGCAGCACCTTAAGTACCCGGGGGAGGGTCCAGGGTCTGAGCCCAGGATTGAGCAGAACACAGGCCTTGTCCCGCCCCCCTGTCACTCAAGGGAGTTGCTCACTGCAGGAAAAAACCCAGATTGGACCTAACACTGCATGCACTGATACCAGGGCTAACATGTTAAGCAGGGTAGATTAGAAGCCAAAACTCAACATGGATATATATGGATATATATATATATATATATATATATATATATATATATATATATATATATATATATAAGACACACAGATGAAAAGAACAAAGACAATCCCCTTAGTAGCACTCTAAATTACACCTAAACTAATCTATAAGATAAAGATGGTTAAAAAGAAACAGATGCTCCGCCAATTCAGAAAAAATGAACAAGATTTTATTGATTAAACAACAAGACACACTAACTTAAAAACATAAAAATACTAAAGACAGCCTATGAAAATATATATGTATCAAAAATATAAAGAGAGGACTACTAATCAAACACTATCAGTATTACAAAAAGAAAAAAAAAACTAAAATGTGTCTAAATAAAGTTTAAATAATGACAACAAAGTAGTTTAGTCTAACATAATAGGCAATACAAAATATATTCCCACTGACATATACATGAAAGAATAATAAATCATTGCGTTGGAAAAAGTATATAGTGAATGACCCAGTATATAGCCAGGAAAAGTTAGTATGTATACCAAAAACAGAGGGGAAAAAAAGAGATAAAGCAACCAGGGAAAAATAATATAACAATAATAATAGTTATACCCTGAACAGCATTTCCCCAAAATGAAATCAATGAGAACTGATGCAGCAAATAAAGAAAAATATGACTAATAAAGACATATTAGCAAACAGAGTCATACATATTGAAAACACCACAAAGCGCAGCACTGCAAGGACAGGTAATGCCCAAACAGTAAGGAGGGTAATACTCAGCTGCAGCTAGATTGTGTAGAGTTTGTGTCAAACATCTCTCCCCAAAAAGACCGCGGTGCAGCCACAGACATAAAGATCAGCAGCACCGTCCTTCCCCCGCATCCCTGGAAATGCAAACAGCATCATCCCGCACAAAATCAGGAACAAAATGCAGCATGAAGTAGTCTAAAGTACACCAACACAACCTCAAAGATCTAGCCCTATCCAGTCACCACCAGTCATCATTGCAACCATACCAACAATACCAAACCAACAACACTACTCTCCGACATAGTCAGAGATGTTTGTTACAGGACCATAGCTATCTATGTGCTTGCAGGCTGTCACTTTTTGTGCTGTGAAGTTGTTATTTTCATGCACACCGGTGCAGGTGTGTGGACTTGATTTGAAGCTCTGCCTGAGATGATTGCAGTATTGCTTGCACTGGTGTGCGTGACGCAGCTCAATTGAGCAGGTAGCTTTAATTGGACAGGAAAATAAGAACAAAGCTGGAACTAATTACTTTACCATCTATAAAACACTGCACGCCTTCACTTTAAATTTTACCACTGCAGGAAGAAGCCCACTGACGGGTGAAACATGTTGAGTGTTTACTTTACTACAGCCAATATGTAATCTTCTATTCTGAGGGACTTATGATGGATCTGATGCAGCATTTTGGACTTTATTTTTTGTTCCTGTTATAAGCAGACTTTGGAAACACATCCTGTACAATCAATATGGACACAAACTCTACACAATCTAGCTGCAGCTGAGTATTACCCTCCTTACTGTTTGGGCATTACCTGTCCTTGCAGTGCTGCGCTTTGTGGTGTTTTCAATATGTATGACTCTGTTTGCTAATATGGAAAGGGAAAGTATCTACTGGCGCCAATTAAGATATATACTGCAAAAGGATATAAGAAAACCAAGCCTGTTGGCTGTAGACACGAAACTCCTCACGTTGTGCTTAAAGAAAAGAAAAAGCACAACACATAGCGTAATACTGTGACTATAAGCGGACAACACTTAACAACATGTAACAGCTGAAAAATAAATTGGTGAAATCTCAATATTAAAACATTTAATAACAATTATAAATAATATATATTACACACGGACATTTAATAAACAAATAATGCGATAAAAATAGAAGCACTCTGCACCGCCGATGGAGATAGTAGCAATGCCTACTCACCAGATGGAATGAGTAAGTAGGCGGTGGATAATTTTGAGAGTATCCCCTCTCGTTTGTAAAGCTGCTCTCTGCTGGCTGGCGTCTCTGGGACCGTAAGTGTGGAGATCTTGGTACGGTGCCTTCCGCGACTCACTTGGGAAGACGCCCAGGAGGTGATGAACAGCAACAGCTGATTCAATACGCCGTCGACATCAGCAGGAAAACCAGTTAGCAGCAAACGCAGATTCAGCAGCAGCAGCTGATGCAGCACGCCGTCGGTGTCAGCGGGCTGGCTGGTCTGCTGCAAGCGCAGATGGAACTGAGCGTGGGGATACAATCTCCAAAGTGTAGAGTGCTAAAACGCCACCCTACGCGTTTCGAAAGGCTCTCTGCTTTCTTCCTCAGGGGTATATAAAATATGGAGTCCAACATAGTCCCTTAAATACAAAATCTGTGATTTACAGGGATTGATTTCACCTGCAGTCCAAAAGCACTTGTGGACACCGACGGCGTGCTGCATCAGCTGCTGCTGCTGAATCTGCGTTTGCTGCTAACTGGTTTTCCTGCTGATGTCGACGGCGTATTGAATCAGCTGTTGCTGTTCATCACCTCCTGGGCGTCTTCCCAAGTGAGTCGCGGAAGGCACCGTACCAAGATCTCCACACTTACGGTCCCAGAGACGCCAGCCAGCAGAGAGCAGCTTTACAAACGAGAGGGGATACTCTCAAAATTATCCACCGCCTACTTACTCATTCCATCTGGTGAGTAGGCATTGCTACTATCTCCATCGGCGGTGCAGAGTGCTTCTATTTTTATCGCATTATTTGTTTATTAAATGTCCGTGTGTAATATATATTATTTATAATTGTTATTAAATGTTTTAATATTGAGATTTCACCAATTTATTTTTCAGCTGTTACATGTTGTTAAGTGTTGTCCGCTTATAGTCACAGTATTACGCTATGTGTTGTGCTTTTTCTTTTCTTTAAGCACAACGTGAGGAGTTTCGTGTCTACAGCCAACAGGCTTGGTTTTCTTATATCCTTTTGCAGTATATATCTTAATTGGCGCCAGTAGATACTTTCCCTTTCCATACTATAGTTCTGACCAGGGGGTCAGTTTTTTGTATCTTGGGCAGCCCCTTATGCATGTTTGGTCATTTATACATAAGGTAATATATACTCTGTCATACTATTGTGGGTAGCGCTGCCTGTTTTGTTGTTTTTCTGTTTGCTAATATGTCTTTATTAGTCATATTTTTCTTTATTTGCTGCATCAGTTCTCATTGATTTCATTTTGGGGAAATGCTGTTCAGGGTATAACTATTATTATTGTTATATTATTTTTCCCTGGTTGCTTTATCTCTTTTTTTCCCCTCTGTTTTTGGTATACATACTAACTTTTCCTGGCTATATACTGGGTCATTCACTATATACTTTTTCCAACGCAATGATTTATTATTCTTTCATGTATATGTCAGTGGGAATATATTTTGTATTGCCTATTATGTTAGACTAAACTACTTTGTTGTCATTATTTAAACTTTATTTAGACACATTTTAGTTTTTTTCTTTCTTTTTGTAATACTGATAGTGTTTGATTAGTAGTCCTCTCTTTATATTTTTGATACATATATATTTTCATAGGCTGTCTTTAGTATTTTTATGTTTTTAAGTTAGTGTGTCTTGTTGTTTAATCAATAAAATCTTGTTCATTTTTTCTGAATTGGCGGAGCATCTGTTTCTTTTTAACCATCTTTATCTTATAGATTAGTTTAGGTGTAATTTAGAGTGCTACTAAGGGGATTGTCTTTGTTCTTTTCATCTGTGTGTCTTATATAGTTTTCACTATCCCCTAGCACCATCAGGTCCTATTTAATTTATATACTGACTTTAATTGGGGTATATATTTTATTTTACCCTTATAGTTAGTTTTATTAAAGGGCTTGAGTTAACCTTATATATTATGTGTTGAGCAACTTCTCCTTTTGTGTGTTCTATATATATATATATATATATATATATATATATATATATATATAAATACAACTGTATGCTCATCTGTATGTCTTAGGCAGGTCTGCAACCCCGCCTTTCACCATTATCACCCAGCACACAGCACTTCCACTGCAGCAAGGGATTCTGGGAAATGACATGTAAATGAGCACACAGTGCCACTTTTTGCTTCAAAAATGGTTCCCTATAACCATGTTAAAAATGGTTTTTGAAGCAAAAAGTGGCACTGTGTGCTCATTTGCATGTCATTTCCCAGAATCCCTTGCTGCAGTGGAAGTGCTCTGTGCTGGGTGATAATGGTGAAAGGTGGGGTTGCAGACCTGCCTAAGACATGCAGATGAGCATACAGTTGTATTTACATTTGCATATTTGCTTTGCTGTGGAGGGTTTTTGTCACTTTTTTTACTCACCATAACTTAACTCAGTATGGTAAACCCCATCCTTTAGCTTCTTTGCATACCCATTTAACCAACCCCACACTAATGAGACCCATTAAGGTCTAAACAGCTGTCTGTGGGCGGGTTTTCTGGGTATGCACCTTGACCCTGGCTGTGCTCAAAGCTGTGACCATGCAGCAAGCTTAAACCTATAGGGAACCATGTTAAAAATGGTTTTTGAAGCAAAAAGTGGCACTGTTTGCTCATTTGCATGTCATTTCCCAGAATCCCTTGCTGCAGTGGAAGTGCTGTGTGCTGGGTGATAATGGTGAAAGGCGGGGTTGCAGACTTGCCTAAGACATGCAGATGAGCATACAGTTGTATTTACATTTGCATATTTGCTTTGCTGTAGAGGGTTTTTGTCACTTTTTTTTACTCACCATAACTTAACTCAGTGTATATATATATATATATATATATATATATATATATATATATATATATATATATATAGGCAATACGATACCGCACATGGACGAATATCAGAGGCAGCACTCCAAATGAATATCAAAAATCATGTATTTATTCAACAAAACATCATATCCAACGTTTCGGTCCTCAAACGGGACCTTTGTCAAGGTATGACAAAGGTCCCGTTTGAGGACCGAAACGTTGGATATGATGTTTTTTTGAATAAATACATGATTTTTGATATTCATTTGGAGTGCTGCCTCTGATATTCGTCCACGTGCGGTATCGTATTGCCTATTTATTTGTACAGGATTTGCACCCATTCTTTCTATTCAGACGGAGTGCCTATGGTTCTTTATTACCTGCTATATATATATATATATATATATATATATATATATATATATATATATATATATATATATATATATAACATAGACCAACAGCCTAATTGTGAGAAACATAATAAGAAATATTATGCACTCTGCATTAAAGTAATGAAGTAATCCCGCGCCATCCCATGGGTATTCCGAGGTATAAACCGCGTGATTTCGTAAGATTATGGTCGCTGCATCTGTAGGCACCTGAAGCGGCAGGCACTCCTCCTAAGACACCACCCTGTCAGTACCTTACGCCACCCCGTCTGATCCTGACCCCAAAGTCTCCTTCAGGTGATCCTGGACCCGCGGCAATGAGACGCCCCTTCCAGACGCTCTATGTGTCAGACTGCAGGGTGACTGCAACAGCCTCTCTGTCTCAGCACAGCTCGTCTTGTAGGACAGTTCAGGCTGCAGTTCTATAGCGGGGAACGTGGGCCCTGGTTATGGTATGTCGGAGTCCCCTGGACACTACACCTAGCTTCCCTCTTTCTCCAGCGCTCACTCTGGAAGCGTACCTGACAACTTCCAGCCTTGCTTCGCTGAAAGTCTGTCCTCTTGCTGCAGATCTCAGCAGCGTCTCCAAATGTAACGGTGTTTCCCCCACCATGTGGGAGAACCCCCTGTTACCAGGTGTATGATGCATGCTACCTGTTGGTTCACAAGAGGCCAAGTCGTCTGCCGATGGTTGTAGGGACTGCAGGACAGGCTTCTGGGGTATATACCCAACATTTACTCCATGGTAAACAAATGTATGGAGGTGATCTCCTACAGTAGAAACAGTTACCTCTCCCCCCAGTAAGATCACACACCAGGCAGGAGGTATTTTCAACTGGAACCAGCTTTATTTCTGTATACTTCACAGCACCACAGCAGATCTCTGCCTAACACAGTCTCTGTTCTGATCTCCCAAACTCAGGATGGTTCCTGGACCTTCACTATGGGTCAAGGGCCCCCGCAGCAGTCCTTGCTCTTCCCCAGCCCTCTAGCAGGACCAGGGGAATAGGTGATCACTCACTCTCCCCTTAGGGAAGAGGACCAGGCCCTGCCAATGCTCAGCAGGCCAGTGTGATACCTTGTGTCTCTCCCAGTAGAGACACACTAAAGAATTTGGGGTTGCACTTCCCTTAAGTACAGTTGGTCTGAACTCAGGATTGGGTTGAACACAGACCTAGTCACCTCCTCCCCTGTCACTCAAGGGCGTGCCTGTGTGGGGAAAACCCATGATTGGTACTGGCACTGCCTGCTCTTACCAGACTTGCATGCCAGTGAGGGCAGAATGGTAGCCAGGAACCAGCCATGACTACACTACATAGTTACATAGTAGATGAGGTTGAAAAAAGACAAATGTCCATTAACTTCAACCTATGCTATTATATGTGCAGTTTTTTGATTCAGAGGAAGGCAAACAAAAAAAACCCAGTGAAACATCTTCCAGTGCCATTTCATAAGAAATTAAATTACTTCCTGGCTTCAAAAAATGGCAGATGTCTCCCTTGATTAACATCCTTCCCATGTTTACTGATTTGATATATCCCTGTATACCTTTCATTTTTAAAAAGATGTCAAACCTTTTTTAAGAATATATCTATTGTATCTGCCATCAGAGTCTCCATGGGTAATGAATTCCACATTTTAACTGCCCTTACTGTAAAGATCCCTTTCCTTTGCTGTTGGTGAAATCTTCTTTCCTCCAACTTTAAGGGGTAACCCAGTGTCATTTATACTGCTCTTGGGATGAATAGTTCTTTTGTAAGCTCCATGTATTGCCCGCGAATATATTTGTATATATTTAGTTTATTAGTAATTATAGTAAAGTATCTATTTCAAATACAGCAGCTAGGTCACACCTTACCTACAGTATCCATATGACTGTGGGGTCCCTTAAAATCATTGCACCTTTGATTTGCAGCCCATCACCTTTTCTTTCATTGTCAGTAGATAAATGCTGATCAGTGCAGATATATATTTAGGGGATAAACAATACAAAACAGTGCACTGATCATAAAGGGGGTTGAAGATTTCTCCAAGAAATTGATTACACAGGGCATAATCTAGCAGAGGAAATGCGAGAATAAACCACCAATAACATACTGTACCATGCATCCTTCCAGAAGAAGTTGCAAAGTTAATGGAATCCATGAAGAAGGGAAAAGCCCTGGGGAAGATGGAATTGCAACTGAAATATTGAACAAATCTTGAAACAAGCAGGGAAAGAAGTAAAGAAAATCATGACAAACTCTTTACAAGCAACTTGTACAAAAGGAAAGATCCAGAACAATGGAGCAGTGCCATAGTTATCTTCATACATTAGAAAGGAAACAAACAACACAGAATTACAGATCAATCAGTCTACTTACAAGACTTTTTCGAAGATAATCACTAATCTGTTGCAACAAACCCTGGACTTTGTCCAGTCTAGTGATCAAGGGGGATTTCACATTGGATAAAAAACCAACCACATCCAAGTGATTTCCTGAAGTAATGAATACGATCTACCACTTAGTTTAGAATTAATAGATTATGAAATAGCATTTGTTTCTGTCTACACCTCAGCCATTTTAAATGCATTAAGAAGACAAAGTGTTTAAGATGCGTACATTGATGGTACAAGGAACATTTACAAGAATGGACATCTACCATTAGATTAATTGATTAATTGAAGATAAAAACAAGATAAGGATGAGCAAGGAAGTGTGACAGGGAGACATCATGTTATGAACGCTTTTCACAGCAACGCTTAAAGAAATGTTCAAGACATTGAACTGGGAAGAAACAGGAATCAAAGTCAATGGAAAACCACTTACATTGTTGCTTCCTTCAAGGTATTTAACAATGTATGCTAATCAGCATTCTATAGAAGTTTGAAATCCACCTGGACACATTTTATTTGCTTTATTTCATAGCAGAGTAGATTGTGGTTTTGTTGTCTGCTTACTGTTGCAGAGTGACAGATATGACTACAGCTTATATATTTGAGTGGAAGCATCTTATGTGCAATGCTATCAAATTATTTGCAATTCTTTGTTTGAGAAAAGTATATGTGCAAGTTCATCACAACACTGTATTAAATTGTTGCCAAAATATAAATAAGTACACAAAACATTGGGTCGCCAATTTTCAGTTAAATTATTCAATTTGTCTACAAGATTGGCAGCAGTTTTATTTTTAGTGATGTCAGCAACAAACAAAGTACAGTACTGTAGCTCGCCTGGAAATAATCTTTTCCATCCTCATGGGAGACTATAATGATAAAGGAAAGGATAAACCTCCTGAATCAGCTATTGGTATCACCATCAACGTGAGTAGAAAGACATTTAGGCTCTAGTTGGACTTGTACCAGTAGTTCATATCTGATGTAAAGTGGATGCCAATCTTCATAGTTGTGATCATGTTACCATGCAGTTCCTTCAACAGATCCGGAATAACATTCCTAGAGAAAAATGTTCTGGAGAGAATCTGCCATTGTCAGCATGCAATCTCAGTTCTTCCGGAAATGTCACAATGGGAATTCAGATCCCCCATAAACTGATTGATCTGAAGCTTAAGTTTCAAGAGGAGGCATTCCTCTGTAACTTTTCAATATTTTTGAAAATGCTTCTACAGAGCCCCTCACCCTCCTATGATGTAACTATTATGTTATGCAGAACTGTTAGGCCAGTTATGTCATGTATCACTCAAAGAGGTCAAAACAATGTTTGGCAAATGTGGAGTACTGTACAACTGGGCAAACTTTTCACCAGTTCGAATTCACAGCAAAAATAGTGTTTCATTGCAAGTTTGGCTTTTCCCAAATTCATGCAAGTTCGAAAAAAATCACATTTATATATATATATATATATATATATATATATATATATATATATATAATCAAAAAATAAATAAATACATGATACCGTTCTGTGGCTAACGAAATGCTTTTATTTGTGCGAGCTTTCACGATACACTGATCTCTTCTTCCGACGTTGTTACTTTCATTGTAACAACGCCGGAAGAAGAGATCAGTGTATCTCGAAAGCTCGCACAAATAAAAGCATTTCGTTAGCCACAGAACTGTATCATCTATTTATTTATTTTTTGATTATTGAAGCTCGGCTAACACGGTACTGATACCTCTACATGTGTGTATATATATATATATATATATATATATATATTTGATTATGCGAAAATTCATATAAGGGAAATTGAAAAATAGAAAACATAATCTGAAAATGTGTGGGCCAACCTTTGACACATTCACCTATCACTAATGTTGAGGTGAAAATCTCAAATTTACAGTAATTTCATATGTATATGTCTTAAAAATCTGATGTCCATTAAAAAAATTTTTTTACAAAAGGAGCAGATGATTGTCTGACAAATTATTGAGCATTAATTAAAATAAAATGTATTTGACGATATAATTCAGGAGCTCTCAAAATCTCAAGTGGCTTTTTTTAGTACAAACAATTTAAATATATTTGTTTCATGCTTCCAGGAAATCCAACCAACTCCTTAAAATTAATATTCTAAATATTTTGCACCATAAAAATTGACAGCCAGTTGCCATTATAGCTTATTACAGTACTTAATTCAAGTCACCTCCAGGAAGCTTAACTTAAAAATTGGAACACCAATACATTAAACTGTGCAGTCTGCGAGTACACAATTTATCTTTCTCCCCCAGTACTTCCATTATCATTTCAATTAAAATTATCACCTCCTCAAAAGGGTCAAAGTTTTAGTCATGATTATATTTTTTCTCTGCCAACCACTTGATATTCTACATAAGAAAGCATGACAGTCTAACACAGGATTTTTATCAATTTCAAAGCATAATAATGTGAAGGTGCATCTGTTCTCAACCATGAGTTAATGATTATAAAGAGTTGTGTAAGTTTATGGGATAATATATTAATCCATTTAACATTGACATTTCATTGAACGACTTCATAATTGGGAAATATTTGTTTTAACATAGAAATGTGACAATAACAGGGATATCAGAGAAGGCTGTTATTAAAGGTCTTTCATATATCAATATATCAATATATCAATATATCAATATATCTGTAGCCATGTGCCCTTGGGCTACTAATTCTCTGGCTCCTCTAGCACTGTCAGGCTGGGGCCATGGTACAGCAGACCGTGCAGATGCGTCTGGACGCTGAGTGAACAGACTGCCTTAAGGCAGTGTTCGAGTCCATGCGGAGTGCGAGCGTGTGTGCGCGGAAGCAGGAGGGGACGCACGTTGCACAAGAAACCAGTTAAAACTGATTTCTTGGCGTGACAGGCCGGTCACGTGAGCGTTTCGCCCAATGAGAGCGAACCAGCTCCGTGACGTCCCTCAGCACGCCCTCAGACACGCCCCCCATGGCCCGTCCACCATGGCCAGGTAAGCGCCCGCTCACTGACCAGCCTCTGCACAGGCGAAGGCACCATGGCCCCAGCCTAAGTCCTAGTAAAGAGTGGGCAGTGTTAGGAACAAATCCTGCAGGGCCTGGTTGTATTGTTACATGTGTGTTACCTAATAAAGTTCAGGAGTAGCCAGGTATTACAAGGGGGGCCTATGATTGATAGGAGGCCGGCTTACAAGCCACTCCCCTGGGAAGGAGGGAGTTTCCATCTAGAGGTTAGAGCAAGTGTTCTGGGAATGAGTTCTGTGCTGACCTCCCTGCTATGAGGACACAGCAATAAGTCTCTCCTGGTCAGGAGTGGGCTGAGGCCTTGCCCTGTTAGGGGGTAAGGTATGCTGAGGAAGGGTGCTTAGGGCCTCAAGTCTCAAGCCCTTAGCAACTAATCCCATGCTGTGCATAAAAGCTGTGTGAACAGCGAGCATTTGTTTATAAGAGTTCCATGTAAAAATGGAGGTCAGACGAAAGGTGACACATTGTGTGCACATTTGCATGTCATTTCCCCTGTATGCTACGTGATAATGGTGAAAGGCAGGGTTGCAGACCTGTCTAAGACATGTGAATGTGCTCACAAGTGATATTCTATATTCGCTATATATACTGTATATGTCAAAGAGATTTAATATTGGATTACTAGGCTTAATACTTTTTTCTCTTACAATTAGACCTGCAATCAGAACTATCTATATTTATAAATATATATATATTTTTCTGATTGCAGGTCAAATTGTAAGAGAAAAAAGTATTACGCCTTGTAATCCAATATTAAATCTCTCTTTTACCCAGATCCACAATAGGGTGTAGCACACCTTTACTTCCATTCATATGAATGAGAACTGAGGTGTGCTAAAGCTTAGCCTGTTTATGTGGATCTGGGCTCCAGCTGGTCCCACGTGACATGGCGCAGGAGCTTTTAACCTCAGCCGGAGCAGCTACCGGAAACCCAACGGAGGTCTGTAGCTCCGAAAGCAGGGGGCTCCCAAAGTTGAACTGAAAGGGTTTCACCTCCGGTGACCGCCTGCTTCAATACAGTATAGAAAAATAAAAAACATTGAATTGCTGTAATTGCAAAAATGTAAAATTGAAACAAATAGAACATAATACAAATCAACATTTCCAACTAAAAAAATATTAATTGAAACTTTGGCCACCTAGGTCCTCTCAATGGGGGCCTACATAGCAACATTGCTGATCAAATTGGATTACTTTCCCCATAATGGATGAAGGCCGTTCTTACCTTCCTGACTGAAGCCACAAGGATTTCTGCACATAACTATTAACTGTCCTGTTTTCCACCGTTCTCTTCTTTATATGGAGTATTCTTATGTTTCTATTCTTTTGTCAGAATATTCTGCGAGGAAAAAACACAAAAACAAAAAACAATTGCGCAGTATCTTCAGGGCAACGAATACACCTTTCCCCTGCCACTAGCTACTTACAGCAAGGCTGTAGGAGATAGACCTTGATTGGTATCTTTGGTGTTGATTCCAGGCACAGCATACACTGGATCACTTCGCTCACCGTCTTGTCTTCAAAATATCTAATTGACACTCAATTGTGCCAATGTAGCTGAAATAAACAGGCATATAAGGATAAAATCCTTTCTTTGAATGCAGCAGAGAGGCTGGTGATGTCAGGAACTCCTCTCAGGTTAAACACTGTGTTCACTATCACTGAAGTTCCCTTGGTTGAAAGTGAACTACACAGTCCCAATAGCCTTGAATAAGGCTTTGCAGCACATGCAGGAGAGTAAAATGTCCTTACTTCAGACAGACAGGGAGATCTGTTCAGAGACCCTCACCCTACCGGTTTCGTCTGTGAAAGACTTCATCTGGGGCACCATCCAAACAGATGGTTGGAACTGGATGTGGATATCTAACGATGATTCACTTCAGATTGTGATATTACCATGTGACAGACCCATTAACCATTGGTACTGATAAAAGGATGCACCTTTTGTGTATGGGGTTTTAGTCAAATCTTGACCCCTTTCTATTGGCACACAGTGCACATTAACACACAAATACAGTGCTCATATATTCATATAACTCCATAAAGGGGAATATTCTTGATGCCAAATGACTCTGGAAGTCAGTGGAATTTCCTGATCAATTTTTTATTTTTCTCTTGCAGACTCAACATTTGTTGTTGTCACACTTTTAATGTGCTGCAATGCATACTGTAAAAGATTGCCGCGAATCATGGCCTTGTGGCCAGCTATAGCATAGAGGATGATGTCACACTTCCTTTGTTGTCCTGGAAGTAGTTACTTACTGTATCATAGAAAAAGAAAAAAACAACATAGCACAGATCCACTGAGAAACTAATATGTAATAAAACATATAAAAAGTGACACCTGGAGTGTCACTCACATGCTACTGTACTTCATCCTTTTTAACTTTTCAACACATTAGCCTGGTTGAGGGCCCTTGGAATTGACTTCTTCTCGGTCCGCTTTATTCACCGCTCTCACTGGCATCTGTAAGAAGCTTGGGCTAATGCCTGTGTGTCCACGCTGGTATTGCCTCCTGTGATGTTGTCACACACTCAGTTGCGTGATGACGCACATTCCTCACTGGCTGGCTGTCTAGGATCACCCTTCACTTCTCGCGACATTCCGCAGTCAATCCTCCGGTCCACCTTGTTCCCTCAGGCAGTTCAACCAGGTATATGGAACAGGATGTTTGTAGTTTGTAGTAACCAACCTCACCCTTCAGGCTTAAATGTCACTCTCCTTTTCTTCTTATACCCTGCTTGTCCTTTTCATTGTGTAACAGAAACTTTCATTGGTCCAAGCAGGGCAGGGGAAGTCCAGAACAGATTATGTTTTTCTGACACCCCTCTGACATGTTTGCAATGAATCCATTTTAAATATACAGTAGACAGATCCTGGGTCCACCAAGGGAAATAAACTTTCCAGGAATATGACATAGTCCTTTATGTTCTTAGTAGGAAATAATTTCTCTCGGCAGCATATACATGACACTCTGGTTGCTGTTTAATGCATATAATAACAGTACTAGTATACAGAAAGCAGAGCAGCTGTCCACTTTGTTTAGCTCCTTTTCAGGAGGCATAATAGTAGCCATCTGTCTCTGAAGAGAAGTGGGGCTAGAAAACTATAGTAATGCCTATAATTGTTAAAGGCAAAATTTAATCGCCAGTGATTGGCATATGAAAGCTATAATTAGTGGTATTACAGATGTAGCCACCCTTATTGCAACCATGGCACACTGCAGCGTCCAGTGGGATATTTACAATGCAACAGCCGAAGAAGCAGTCATTATTTTGCATGCGATGACGGGGTGGGGCTATCACACTTCTTCACCTATGGGAGCATGCCACGGGTTGCAATGACATTGGCTACATCGGTAGCTGTGAAAGCACGTTTAATTTTAGTACAACTAGGTTTTCTTTCCTTTACACTATGTAAAACCTCATCATTCCTATTGACTATTAGATTTATCTGCATTAAGACAAAATTAAATGGTAATTACTTTGAGACAATGGAGATGTTATGTTAGTTGACCAACAACATACAAATTTTTGCCGATAATGTTTCCATTTTTCCGTACTACTGCTTGATGTACTGCTTGATGCTTAATGTGTCTGTTGTTTTGAAAAGATAGCATTGGGGCACAATAAAGTGGCAAAATAGAGTATCTGCCTATGTTTATAAAATTGCCTGTGCCTAAGCCTCACTTATGACGTGTTTAAAAACACAGGTGCAAATTGCGGTAGCGACAAGTATCTTGGATGCAACCCTGGATATATGTTAACTTCAAATTCAGAGTCAGAGAGTTCTAACCACAAATAATCAGTTCAAAAATGTAAAACTAATGATTTCTGATATTGACAATTAGTTGCCATTTAAGCCCTCCACTTCTCACAAAGAACAAACAATGGTCACAAGTGAGTTATATGTTATAATACAACTACCACAACGCAGGTGACATAAATTATTTACTGTATGTCTGGCAAATAACAAAAAAATGGCCTTTTCTGGTTTAGAGGTAGTTGTATCCTGAAATAGACTATAAATTCTAGGCAATCTGAAGTTTATCACAGCTAAAGCCAGATGAGTGCTCATGTGCACGTCATTATTTACAATCTCAGACTGCTGTAAAAGCACTGTAGGCTGTTGAAGTATGTGGTCAGGCAGGTATAAGGCTGAGGCCCTGGTGTTGGCTCAGCACGCGCCCCTGTCAGACAAATCTGCTCGCGCAATGTGGTGGCCAACACAAGTAGTGGACCCAGTCCCATTGAGGGGCGGTTCTTGTCCCTGCAGCACACGCCATAGCGCGTGCTGCAGCAGGCACCGGGGACCTAGCCGAAAGGACTTGCTTGAGACATGTGAATGTGTTAATAAGTGTTCTTCATTGCTAGCAGTAAAAGGCAAGCAGAGATAGGAAACCAATCAACATGACACTTCCTATACTGTATATTTTCATTTTTTATTCGTGCAGAGTAAATGAGGACTTCAGTATTAGGCAATACCTTTTTTTATTTGGACTAACAATTGATATTATTAGACAAGCTTTTGAGAGTTCTCTCTCTTTCTCAGGTCGTAATACTTATTTACAAAATATTCCATGAGTTTAGCACAGATATAAAAAACAAAATAACAATTTAAGGCAGATGAGGTAGAGAAGGAGTGGTTGAGAGGGTTAGTAAATAAACAAACAGGGCAAAACATGGATGAATGGGGTAGTAAGAAAAAGAGCCAACCATAACATCTGCACCAAAAGCCCCACGTGAACACCACTGCTCCAATGCACAAAGAAAGCAACAACCACACGTAAACCACTAGTGGCCACATACAAGCCTGACCTAGAGGAAATGCGAGAAATAATCGAAGATCTGCAAATCATGCCTACAGAGGATGACACATTAAAAGTCACCTTCCTCAAACCTCCCATCCCTGCATTCTGGCAACCGCCAAACCTCAGACAGAACTTTATAACAAACTCAAGGACTTTGAGAATGGCACAAGATCATGCAACAATTCACGTTGGAAATTTTGCAAATATATGTGAAGATCCTATAGCCAGTCACAAACATAGAACATTCAATGTTAATTGATCATACTGCTGCATATCCAGGAATGTGGTATACAGTATACAGATGTACAGTAGCTAGCCTTACTGTTTTTGGTGCCGTGACTGAAACTCAGGAAAATTTTGAAACTGGGTGAGGTGACAACTGCGACGGTGTTGCGGGGGGTCAATGCTTATGGATTAGACCCCCATTGCCTTAATCCTCCCAGGCCACAGTCAGCATAACCACAGGATTGCGCGATTGTGGTGCAGAAAACAGTAAGTATTACTATATCTGTATGATTCAGTGCAGCCAATGTGACTAAGGCTATTGGTAAAACCAGCCAAAAGCTTAATACCAAATGAACCTACACATACACACAATAACACACTATGAAGAAGGAAAATATTACACTCCAGTTGGACACCATTTCTCAAACCGGATCATTCCATAAATGACTTAAAAATTTAAATGCTCAACGGAATGTTAAAAAGTACTCAAGAACGGAAAACATTTGACCTCAAAATAATAATGCTCTTGGACACGAAAAAAGAGGAATGAATGCTCACATGGGGTTTCTTACACACTATCATAATTTTTGGTAACTTTTCTCTCGGCATCTCTGTTAATTTACATTTCAAACACTTCTCCCCCCCACCTCCCATATCACCCCCCTTCACACTGCTGATGGATGCTTGGTCCTATTTCTCACGATCCCTTCTATCCATTTATTGCCCTCTCTATTTACAGTATTTCCTATCCCCTCTGCCATTCTTTCGCTATCTCCTCTGCCTTAGATTGTTATTTTAGATTTTACATCTATGTATCTGTGTTAAACTCACAGAATCTTTTATATTTTGTATCTTTTAATATTGCTTTATCTGAGGAATAGAGAGAACTCTCAAAAGACTTCCATTTACCAGATTTTCCTCAACCCAGCAGCGCATACATGGGTACAGATGTAGTGGTGATCCTGTTTTGTGCTTTTAAAGTGGACCACAAACTTCTCTAATGATGATATCTCTTCCTTTGAGTGTCATTACATTTAATATTCTTAGCTGCTTCTATTAACATCATGTTATCTAATGCTGCAAACTTTTTTCCTGCAGATCATGAAAAATGAAGAAGAGCCAAAAATCAATATTTTTTTTTTTTACATGCCGATGACACAAGTCTTTTGCAGCCAACTACCTAAAGGTTTCCTGTTTTACAGGTATCTGTAAATTAGAAGATTTTATTCTAGCATGTCATGACCAATTCCTCACTTTATACTTTGAATTTATCATGCTGCACATTTTTCTTGAAGTTTTTAAATATTCAGCAATACTGTAAATACATAAAACTGGCAATTTTGAATTTCTGTACAGGCAAAAATCTACCTATTTCATTGAGTACATCAGGTGGTTCAATATATGCTTGTTATGCACTGCTCTTGCTCTGAGAGCTATGGAAACTACAATATATACTGTAGCAGCAGTCTAGGCTGCAATTCAAATGTCGTAAGATTTTACAGTTGCAAGTACTAATTATTATGAAGTTCTCTTACAAATGAATGAACATCTCTTTACTGCTTGCTTCCTGGGATCCATTTCCTGTATTATTCACTGCTGAAGATGTTGCTAGTTTTAATAGCAGGAAAATATTGTTAGAAGTCAGGATGAGTTTGATATAAGCTTATAGAGATCAATGTTAAAATGGATAGGAAGCAAAAAGTGACACTAAGTGCTCATTTGCATATCATTGCACAGAATCTCTGGCTGCAGGGGAAGCATTGTATGCTGAGATTATGGGGAAAGGCAGGTTTGTGGACCTGTCCGAGACATGTGAATGGGTTAAAAAGTGGATTTTTTTATTTGCTGAACCATTAACATATAGATGTCTAACTAACAGTAGATCTTGAGGTGAATTAAATAATGCTATATAGTAATGACAGTATTTCTGCATTTAATTCTGCTTTTCATAATGTTTTCAAAACTACTGTTGCTATTGCTCTCCCTTACGCCCCGTTAACACAGCGCACTTTGCAACGCGGTGTACGCGTGCCTCCGTCTGCTGGGCGATGTGTGATCATACCCAGCAAAAGCAAAAGGGAGACGCACCCGCTCAACCTAGTGCGACCACTCGGATTACTGATACAGACTGGTGCAATAGGGCAGGGGGCTAATTAGAATACAAAGAACACTGTATGACGTAAAGGCACAGTACATACAGATAAGGCCCTATAAATGCACTCAAAGTCTGAATAGGGAGAGCACCCAGGTAAATAAGCAACATGAACAGAACAAATCTGGACCAAACCTAACAATGGTATTTAAATATGATTTATTGATATTGATTAAAATGATTGGTACCAGAAAAATGGTGATTGAAGTGAACAGAATGTCAAAGTGCAAATCAGCAAAATGCAAGAATATAATCCACACAGGTGGAACAATGAATATAAGCACTGAAGATAACAGAAAGCACTATGCCTATGGTGTAAGGCAAATAGGGGCTAACTGTGGTGTATGACATCACTGGAGAACTATATAGATATATACACCCATAAAAGGCACTATAAAGTGTGTAAGCATAAGCTCACTGTAAACCATGCATCGATATACCATAAGGTGGATGACAAAACAGTAGCAGATACTAATCAATAATAACACACATGAATGAAAACGCTGCAGAATATATATATACACACAGTCCGATATGGTAAAAGGACAATAGAGTGAAACCCCACAAGTAACTGACCCTGCTGGTAAGTAGCTGCAAACAGGGGCAGAAAGGTGGGAAAAGGGGATACCCTACACACCAATATATACTGGCCCTGTGGGGAGAAAGTGCAGAAGGATCGTGTAATCCGTAAGATCTCACCCTCAATAACATACCCCTACAGCACACGGGGGAGGAGAGGGGGGAGTAGAGGACGGAAAAGAGGGAAAGAGGACCCTAGACAACTTATCTGTGCTCTCTGACGTACGTTTCGCGATAGCTTCTTCCAAGAGAGGGATGGAAGAAGCTATCGCGAAACGTACGTCAGAGGGCGTGATGACGTCACACGTTACGCTCCCCAGCATGGACGCCTGCAGCTCCTAACAGACCCAGCATACCTCATTGTGTCACGGCTTGGTTTCTCTGCAGCTGCTCACTCCACGAGGCACCTACTCACATTGAAAGGATCGTGTATCCAGGGCCAGCACAGATAAGTTGTATATATATATTCTGCAGCGTTTTCATTCATGTGTGTTATTATTGATTAGTATCTGCTACTGTTTTGTCATCCACCTTATGGTATATCGATGCATGGTTTACACTGAGCTTATGCTTACACACTTAATAGTGCCTTTTGTGGGTGTATATATCTATATAGCGCTCCAGTGACGTCATACACCACAGTTAGCCCCTATTTGCCTTACACCATAGGCATAGTGCTTTCTGTTATCTTCAGTGCTTATATTCATTGTTCCACCTGTGTGGATTATATTCTTGCATTTTGCTGATTTGCACTTATTACATTCTGTTCACTTCAATCACCATTTTTCTGGTACCAATCATTTTAATCAATATCAATAAAGCATATTAAATACCATTTTTAGGTTTGGTCCAGATTTGTTCTGTTCATGTTGCTTATTTACCTGGGTGCTCTCCCTATTCAGACTTTGAGTGCATTTATAGGGCCTTCTCTGTATGTACTGTACCTTTACGTCATACAGTGTTCTTTGTATTCTGATCATACCCAGCAGACAGAATGATCCGACACAGGGCAGCATGCGGGGACCGGAGAGCGGGGACCGGGGACCTGGGGGTGTGCAGCAGGGACCGGGGGGTGGGTTGTGCATCGGGGACCGGAGACCAGGGACCGGGGGTGTCTGCAGCGGGGACCGTGGTGTGTGTCCGTGTCCCCGATGCACAAAAAATTTTTTTTTTAAATTTATTTCCTTCGTCCCCTCCGCCCTCTGGTGCCCCATCCCCACTGCCCACTGCCCACTGCCGTCCCCACAATTTCAGCAGCCAATCAATGTAAAACGTCTGTGCATTGATTGGCTGCTGAAACTGACGTCACGCTGCTGCAGCCGGAGATCACTGATGGAAAAAACTCCCACGACTGCAGCAGCGTCGATGCCACACTTTGCAGCCAATGGTAGTTTCAAGACTGAACACTACCATTGGCCGCCAGGGGTCGGTGACGAACGCGTGAGCGTGCGCACATCGCGAAGTACGCAGTGTGAGCGGGGCCTTACTCTTTCTTATAGTATGTACTGTACATTATTGATATGGGCTCTTTCCTACAGATGTTTGTAGTTGGCCCTAATTAATTAAACAATTGCTACTTTTGGTTTATATTTTTTGGTTTATATTTCTTACCACTACCGTATACATGACACTTTTTTTCTACTTTCTTTTACTAAAACTGTGAAATATTTGGTGCTTGTCATATTTTCTATTGTCATATTAAATTACAGAATCTGTTTTTGCCAATACATTCCATGAAGTTTATAATGACCTTGGACAATAATGCATTGCAATCTCCAGAACGCATTTAGCTCTCCATCCTAGTTGTCTATCATCATACTCTAGTCCAGTGGTTCCCAAACATTTCGGTTCAAGGCTCCCCAAGGCGATCAGTGTTTTTCTGCGGCGCCCAAAGTAAAAAAAAAGTTGTATATACATACCTAACAGTTGCAGTGCGCAGTTGGTGTCTCTCTCAGACACACTCTCTCTCTCAGACACACTCTCTCTCTCAGACACACTCTCTCTCAGACACACTCTCTCTCAGACACTTTCTCTCAGACACTCTCTCTCAGACACTCTCTCTCAGACACTCTCTCTCTCACTCTCTCAGACACTCTCTCTCACTCTCTCAGACACTCTCTCTCTCACTCTCTCAGATACTCTCTCTCTCTCACTCTCTCAGACACTCTCTCTCACTCTCTCAGACACTCTCTCTCACTCTCTCAGACACTCTCGCAGACACTGTCTCTCTCTCACTCTCTCAGACACTCTCTCTCTCTCACTCTCTCTCATGCTCAGACACTCTCTCTCAGACACTCTCGCTCTCTCTCAGACACTCTCTCTCTCAGACACTCTCACTCTCTCTCAGACACACTCACTCTCTCAGACATACTCACTCTCTCTCATATACTCTCACTCTCTCTCAGACTCTCACTCTCTCTCAGACTCTCACTCTCTCTTACTCTCACTCTCTCAGACCTGACTCTCTCAGATCTCACTCTCTCAGACACATACTCTCAGACCTCACTCTCAGACCCCACTCTCAGACCCCACTCTCAGACCTCACTCTCAGACCTCACTCTCTCTCACTGTCTCAGACACACTCTCTCTTACTCTCTCAGACACATTCTCTCACTCTCGCAGACACCAGACACCCTCTCTCTCACTCTCTTAGACACACACTCTCTCAGACACACACTCTCTCAGACCTCACTCTCTCAGACACACTCTCTCTCACTCACTCTCTCAGACACACACTCTCTCAGACCTTACTCTCTCAGACCTCACTCTCTCAGACCTCACTCTGTCTTACTGTCTCAGACACTCTCTCTCTCTCACTCACTCTCAGACACACTATCTCTCTCTCATTCACTCTCTGTCACGCTGCGCTCACCACAAACAGGACGGAAGACCGCGGGGCTGAGGTGGGGATTGATAGGCACCGACCCACAACCACGCAGTCCTGTCCGGAATGCGTAGTCCTAGTCGTACCGCGTCGTAGGGTTGGAGAGGTCAGGGTAGTCAGGGTACTTGCCGTGTTCCAGGGTTGGAGAGTCCGGGTAGGTAGAGTTTCGTAGCCAAGGTCCTTGGTAATAGAAGGTAGAGTAGTCGAGTAACGAAGCCGGGGTCAAAGTGCTGGAGAGTGTAGAAATCCAAGTAACAGGCAGGGTCAAACAGGTCAGACAAAGTTCAAGACAAAACTAGACAGCAGCGGTGAGCACCCTGCATAAACAGGAGTTTATGCTCAGCAATGAAGGACAGGCAGAAGCAGGTATATATGTGGGAAGGGTCCAATTACCTTGCAGGGGTGTGTACTGGTCCACCAATGGTGTCAGAGAGACACTGATCAAAAACAGCTTGCAATTAGGCTTTCCTGATGCTAGGTCTGGTTGCCGGGCAACCCGCGCGCGTGCGCGATGCGCGTCGCGACGTGATGATGTCATGCGGTTTACTCAGCAAGTCTCCGCCTGTGGGAGGCTCCAGCAGCTCCCTCACGTTCTCCTGCTTCCTGGTTGCCGAGCAACCCGTGCGCGTGCGCGATGCGTCTCGCGGAGCTCCGCCATCACGCCGCTGTACCTGCACTGCCCTGGCAGTGCGTGGGCGCATGACACTGCCCCGTGGTGCTTCCCTGAGTCGGTCTCCGCGCGGATCAGAGGCAAGTGTGACAGTATCCCCCCCTTGAGGGGAGACCTCCGGGCGAACCAGAGATGGTTTCTCAGGATGCCTACGGTGGAAGGCAGAGATGAGGCGGTTGGCATGTACCTGATGATGAGGAATCCACTCTCTCTCCTCTGGGCCATAGCCTCTCCAGTGTACAAGATATTGTAATCCTCCTCTGGATATTCTGGAGTTGAGAATGGTCTGAACCTCGTATTCTTGTTGGCCCTCTACCAGTATAGTTTGCGGAGGTTTAGATTGTCCTTTGGAGGATGAGTCTTGATGATAAGGTTTGAGAAGGGATGAGTGAAATACAGAAGGAATCCTCATATTTTTTGGCAGTTCAAGCCGATAGGCTACTGGGTTGATCCTTTTGGTGATGCGGAAAGGGCCGATAAAACGTGGTGCCAGTTTGGGTGAAGCTACCTTTAGCCGAATGTTTTTGGTAGATAACCAAACCCTTTGTCCTACAGAGTACCCTGGGACCTCTCTTCGGTGACGATCCGCTTGTCTCTTGTGTAATATACCAGTGTGCTGTAGATTCCGATGGATCTTCTGCCATAGGTCTTGTAAGTGGCGAATCCTGTCCTCTGCGGCCGGGACTCCAGACTTGGAGATGAGGGAAGGAAGTGCCGACGGATGGAAGCCATAGTTGACCATAAATGGTGACTGTCGGGATGATTTGTTCTGTAGATTATTGTGGGAGAATTCTGCCCATGGGAGAAGATCCGCCCAGTCGTCCTGAGTGTCAGCGATAAAGCACCTCAAAAACTGTTCCAGAGACTGATTGGTGCGTTCCGTCTGTCCATTGGTCTGGGGGTGATATCCTGATGAAAAGTGTAGGGTAACGTCCAGATTTTTACAAAACGCCCTCCAGAACCGGGAGATGAACTGGGATCCTCTATCGGACACTATGACCTGAGGGGACCCATGTAACCTGAAGATCTCCCTGATGAAAACTTCGGATAACATTGGTGCAGTGGGTAAACCCTTCATAGGGATGAAGTGTGCCTGTTTGGAAAATCTGTCCACCACCACAAGTATTGTGTCCATGCCTCTAGATTTGGGCAACTCAACGATGAAGTCCATCGATATATGTGTCCATGGACATACTGGGATGGGTAGTGGTTGAAGGAGACCTGCTGGTCTGTTGTGTGGCGTCTTGCTTCGAGCACAAGTAGCGCACGTAGCTACGAAGGCTTGTATGTCTCTCCGCATGTAGGGCCACCAGAATGTGCGTTCGATGAACTCAGTAGTTCTTTTGGTGCCAGGATGGCCTGCAGTCTTGGATGAATGTCCCCACTCCATGACTCTCCTCTGGAATTTACGGGGAGTGAACAACCGGTCCTCCGGAACGTTGAGTCCTGCCGGGATGTTGTTCTGAGCCTTAGTAATGTCCGTTAAGGCACTAAAAGTATTTGCAGCCAAAATACAAGTGGAAGGGAGAATGGTCTCCTGTTGATCCACCTTGTTATCCTCTACCAGGAACTGTCGTGACAAGGCGTCGGCTTTAATGTTTTTTGAACCAGGGATGTAGGAAATGAGGAAGTTAAAGCGAGTAAAGAATAAGGACCATCTTGCCTGGCGAGATCCTAGTTGCCGTGCTCCCTCAATGTACAGAAGATTCTTATGGTCCGTAAGTATCGTGACTGGCGACTCTGTGCCTTCCAGTAAGTGCCTCCACTCTTCCAAAGCCAGCTTGATAGCGAGGAGCTCCCGGTTACCTACATCGTAATTCCTTTGGGCGGAGGAAAATTTCTTTGAAAAATATGCACAAGGATGAAGTGGAGCTTGAGGATTCTTTCTCTGTGAAAGTATAGCACCTGCTCCTACATCGGAGGCGTCGACCTCCAAAAAAAAAGGTAATGAAGGATCTGGATGGGTTAAGATGGGTGCTGAGGCGAATGCCGTCTTTATTCTCTTGAAAGCCTGGAGGGCCTTCTCAGTCCACTTTGTAGGATCAGCTCCCTTCTGTGTGAGTGCCGTGATGGGTGCTACTACCGATGAGAATCCCTGAATGAACCTCCGGTAGTAGTTAGCGAAACCGAGGAACCTTTGGATGGCCTTGAGGGAGAGGGGACAGGGCCATTCGAGTACCGCCTTGACCTTGGTAGGATCCATAGCAAGACCGGTATCCGATATGATGTAGCCGAGAAAAGAGGTGGATGTTTGATGGAAATGGCATTTCTCGAGCTTGGCATACAAATGGTTCTCTCTTAAACGCTGCAGGACTTGTTTGACATGCATCATATGTTCCGGCATGGATCTGGAAAAAATTAATATATCGTCCAGGTATACTATAACATGGTGGTCCAGAAGGTCTCTGAAAATGTCGTTGACAAAGTCTTGGAAGACCGCAGGAGCATTACACAATCCAAATGGCATGACCAGGTACTCGTAATGCCCGTCGCGAGTATTGAATGCTGTCTTCCATTCGTCTCCTTCTCTGATTCTAACCAGATTGTAGGCTCCTCTGAGGTCCAGTTTGGTGACGATCCTGGCTCCCTGGAGTTTGTCGAACAATTCGGCTATCAACGGAAGGGGGTAGCGGTTTTTTATGGTGCGTTTGTTGAGGCCCCGGTAATCAATGCAGGGTCTGAGGGTTCCGTCCTTTTTTTTGACGAAAAAAAATCCTGCCCCCGCAGGTGATGAAGATTTCTTAATGAACCCCCTCTGGAGATTCTCCTGAATATATGTTCTCATGGCCTGGGTCTCAGGAATAGATAGTGGGTATGACCCTCCTCTGAGAGGTATGGCCCCGGGTAGAAGATCGATAGGACAGTCGTACGTCCGATGTGGCGGAAGTACCTCTGCTTGACGTTTGTCAAAGACATCGCGGAAATCTTCGTATATCCCCGGCAGCCGTACCCTGTCAGGATCCGTGACCTCCATTCATGCCACTGCCTTTGGAGCAGACATGCAATGTTCCAAGCAAAAAGAACTCCAACGAAGTGGTGTGACCTCTGTCCAGTCAATGACAGGATTGTGGATCCAGAGCCACGGAAGTCCCAGAATGATGTTCGAGGAGGGGGTGTGAAAGACATCAAAGGTTATAGTCTCGGAGTGAAAGTCGCTAGTCATGATGTTAAGGAGTATGGTTTGTAAGGAAATGATCGCGGGCTGCAAGGGTCGTCCGTCAATGGCTTCAAGACCTACCGGTCGATCTTTGGGTACCAACGGTATTTTATTCTTGAAGGCGAACTTTTGGTCCACGAAGTTTCCTCCTGACCCCGAGTCCAGAAAGGCCTGTGTCTGTACTGTGAAGGTCTCACCGGATATGGAGATAGGTAGATAAAACCTCGTAGAGGGTTGAGGAGGGGGAAGAGTTGCAGTACCCAGCGTGATCCTCCTTATACTCACTGGGCTTTGGCGTTTCCCGGCTTCAGTGGAAAGTTGAATACCAGGTGGCCGTTATTGCCACAGTAGAGGCATAGTCCCGCTCGTCTTCTTCGTTGCCTCTCGATAGGCGAAAGGCTAGTCCCTCCCAGCTGCATGGGTTCATCTAGGGCAGGAGTTGTGGAGAGTAGAGGCCCTATGGTAGACAAAGAAGACGATTGTATACCTCGGGGGTGTTTGTTTCTCTCCATCCTTCTCTCTTGGAGGCGCTGGTCCATCCGGACGCACAGGTCTATCAGGTTCTCAAGTCCAGCGGGACGATCCAGAGCTGCTAATTCATCCTTCAACCGTTCAGACAGGCCCTGCCAGAAGACTGCAGATAGAGCCACATCGTTCCAGCAGGTCTCGGCCGCCACCGTCCGGAAGTCCAGAGCATAACGAGCCACAGTACGGTCTCCCTGAGAAATATTAAGCAGAGTGGATGCAGCCGTAACCTTACGCCCTGGGTTGTCAAACACCCTTCTAAATTCGGTGATGAAGAGAGTAAGGTCAGAGGTCAAATCTGGGCGTTGCTCCCAGATAGGAGAAGCCCATGCCAGGGCGGCGTCAGTCAGCAGGGAGATTATGTATGCGACCTTAGTACGAGAAACCGGAAAGCGAGAGGGCATTAGTTCAAACTGTATGAAACACTGGTTCAGAAACCCCCGACAACCGCTGGGATCCCCTGCATAACGGTTGGGCGCAGGTAGTCGTGGTTCGGAGGTAGGTGTGATAAGTGCAGGAGTGGCTGCGAGTGGAACGGGGTTGGTGGTAGATACTGTTAGACGTCTAACTTGTTCAGTCAGGGTATCCACGTCTTGTTTAAGTTGGGAAACTAGTTGTTCTTTTAGTGTAAATGAGCCGGTAAGTTGCCGGAAGCATTCCTCATGGGTGTCTAAGCGTCGGGCCACCTCAGCGGCGTCCATGTTTGTTGGGCTGAGCATATTGTCACGCTGCGCTCACCACAAACAGGACGGAAGACCGCGGGGCTGAGGTGGGGATTGATAGGCACCGACCCACAACCACGCAGTCCTGTCCGGAATGCGTAGTCCTAGTCGTACCACGTCGTAGGGTTGGAGAGGTCAGGGTAGTCAGGGTACTTGCCGTGTTCCAGGGTTGGAGAGTCCGGGTTGGTAGAGTTTCGTAGCCAAGGTCCTGGGTAATAGAAGGTAGAGTAGTCGAGTAACGAAGCCGGGGTCAAAGTGCTGGAGAGTGTAGAAATCCAAGTAATAGGCAGGGTCAAACAGGTCAGACAAAGTTCAAGACAAAACTAGACAGCAGCGGTGAGCACAATGCATAAACAGGAGTTGATGCTCAGCAATGAAGGACAGGCAGAAGCAGGTATATATGTGGGAAGGGTCCAATTACCTTGCAGGGGTGTGTACTGGTCCACCAATGGTGTCAGAGAGACACTGATCAAAAACAGCTTGCAATTAGGCTTTCCTGATGCTAGGTCCGGTTGCCGGCCAACCCGCGCGCGTGCGCGATGCGCGTCGCGACGTGATGACGTCATGCGGTTTACTCAGCAAGTCTCCGCCTGTGGGAGGCTCCAGCAGCTCCCTCACGTTCTCCTGCTTCCTGGTTGCCGAGCAACCCGTGCGCGTGCGCGATGCGTCTCGCGGAGCTCCGCTATCACGCCGCTGTGCCTGCACTGCCCTGGCAGTGCGTGGGCGCATGACTCTGCCCCGTGGTGCTTCCCTGAGTCGGTCTCCGCGCGGATCAGAGGCAAGTGTGACACTCTCTCAGACTTCACTCTCTCAGACCTCACTCTGTCTTACTGTCTCAGACACTCTCTCTCACTCACTCTCAGACACACTCTCCCTCTCTCACTCACTCTCTCAGACACACACTCTCTCTCACTCACTCTCTCAGACACTCTCTCTCTCTCACTCACTCTCTGACACACTCTATCTCTCACTCTCTCAGACACACTCTCTCTCTCTCTATCTCTCTCTCTCAAACACACTCTCTCTCTCATTCACTCTCTCAGGCACACATTCATTCACTCTCTCAGACACACACTCTCATTCACTCTCTAAGACACACAATCTCACTCACTCTCTCAGACACACACTCTCACACTCTCAGACACCCTCTCTCTCACACACTCTCAGACACCCTCTCTCTCTCACACTCTCAGACACCCTCTCTCTCTGACACTCTCAGACACCCTCTCACCCTCACACTTTCAGACACCCTCACACTCTCAGACACACACACACAGTCACTGATACACACACACACTGATACACACACAGTGGAGAGCAGAGGCAGCGACGGATGTGAGTGACTGGGTCGGAGGAAAGGCAGGCGATCCGTGCAGGTGGCTCCCCGCCTCCCCCTGCACACAGTCACTGATACACACACACAGTCACTGATACACACACACACACACTCACTGATACACATACACACAGTCACTGATACACACACACACACACACACACAGATGATGAAGATAGAAAACAAAGCACTACCTCACTAGTGTAAAAGGTTAAATCAAGTGCGTGCCCATAAAAAGTAATTTATTGGTTCCAAAATATAAAACAGCTACATGGAGGGAGTCCAAGGGCCCGTCACCAATGCATTTCGACCGTTGGTCTTTCTCAAGGTGTCTACAGAAGTAGTTACCTGGCGACTTTTGTACCCTCAGTGCGCGCCATCTCCGCCCATCCAAATCACTTCCGGGAGTGACGCGGGGGCTGGTGACGTCATCGCGCACTGACGGAACATCACAAAATATTAAAAACTTTATTAAATTTGCAAAACAAACAAGAACAAAGTCGCCAAGCAAGAAAATACATTGTTCATTTCTCAGACAACTAGACAATCTGTATTGCAGCAGATAAACTAAAAAACATATATAAATATAACATTTTAAATAAAAAAATCTATATGTATACAGACATAGATCGAATGGTGTCTGTATCTAACCACTCTCTTATAAATTATGTTAGTTAAAGAGGGAACATATTGAAACACTTAAAAAGGTTTGTTGAACAACACTTATTCTTGTAGAGGCTCCATTAGCTGTATATAACCAATCAGAAATTAGATAGATAGGTGACAATCTTCAGAGGTGTAAATAAAAAGGTTCTTATAAAATAATCATAAGACATAAGACAATTGTATGCAACCTCATAAAGTGGATTTTTCCTGTGAAAAAAACAACGCATATAAACAATAAAAAACAGAAAAAATTAATCATATGCAATCTTATGTTATAATAATATTTTACACAGGAAAAAATCAGAATTGATACAATAAAAGGAAATAAATGCATAAGAAACATTCAAGAATGAAATATGAACAATATATATATTAATAATAAATTTAAATAAAAAATATTAATACTGTGGCGGCCGCCTTTAACGTCCTGCGGCCGTTTCCCCGCGATTTTTAAAATCGCGGGCAGATGCGGGCTGTTTTCGGCCATTTTGGGTGCCGCGGGCGCTTTCAATGTTAAGTGCCATTAGCGCTGTCTGGTCAATGCGGCTGACGCGCGGCCAAGCCCGTGAGAAACGGAAAACATCCTCGATTTTGTTCGGGGATGTTGGAGGTTAAAAGGGGCTGCAGCTGTACAAGATATTTCATATATTTCAACACTGATCAAATATGTACAGTTTGAAGGATAAAGTTAAAAATGGAAAGGGCAGAACAAAAGAGGATATTATACCATAGACAGAGACATAATTGAATTGATCAGTATATGGATCACACTGGATATTAAATAGTCTAAATATGTATTCTATATTATAAACAAAAGACTTACAAATATAACTACAATAACTATGTATACAAACATACTTTATTGTAAAAAGGACCCAATGTCCCAATCAGTATTGAGACCATTGGGTACTCTGGTATTTAGAGTAAAAATCCAGTATAATTCACGCTGATCAAGCAATTTGGTCCTGTCACCTCCTCTGACTGGATTAGGGACATGCTCTATTCCCATAAAGGAACAGGTGTCAACATTTCCTTGTCTACATTGTGTGAAATGTTGTGAGACCGGGTGTGTAAAGTCCCCTTTCCTTATGAGTCTTAGGTTTTCCATAATGCGAATTTTTAGTGCACGTGTAGTACGACCTACATATTGTTTGACCCAGGGCAGAAGAGGGGGAGGGGGACACTGCGCAGACAGAGGAGCCAGAAGCGGGAAGGCAGACACACACACTCATCGTGTGCTCTGCACAAAGCGGAAGCCCCGCCCCCGGCTTCCTCTGACCTGCAGCCAATCCCCTGCGGCCTGGCCGGCATTAAGGAGGGATGGTGGGGAGGGATAATCGGAGGGATGGTGGGGAGGGATAATCGCAGCGCCCCTCTAGGCAAGCCACGGCGCACAGATTGAGAACCACTGCTCTAGTCTTTTCAGATCCAGTTTAAGATGTTTACTGTCATGTTCAAGATACGTACTGCAAGTCTTTTAAACAATATTTCCAGCTACAAAACTGGTGCAAATAAATGCACCAACCTTATTAAAGCCATAATACCTATGCTTTTAATATAATTTATTTTCTTTGATCAATTGTGTGCTTTTTTTTGTTTCTTTAATTTTGTTGAGAGACTTTCATACATAAAGTCCATGGTTTCCTCTACTCCCCACATTAGGATTGTTAAACAGGAATGTCTGTGCGATATTTTTCAAGTGAGTGCATTCTTTCGAGTTATCTTTTGGTTAAGACAAGAGATGGGCAATTTTTTTGGTCCGCAGATTTCAGCGGATCAATGTCAAAAAGAGATTTGCGCTTTGCGGATTTTAAATTACTATTACCAATATACACTGTAGATTCTGCAACCAGTGGATGGATTTGTAGAATCCAATCCTGGGATTCAGCAATCCGTTGGTGAAGTCTTAAGAATCTGCCAATGGATTGTTGAATCCGCGGTTTGGATTCTATAAATACGTCCACAGATTGTATCCAATGGTGGATTTTAATGAATCCACGTGGATTGAAACCACACATATCCATTTGCAGATTTTGCACCACAAAACGGATTTTGGGGATAACATCAGCAAACACTTGGGAAAACGGATTTGGGCGGATTCGCCCATCTCTCATAGGATGTACATACAGTATCCTTTATATTAGAATTTCTTGTTATCCATTATCTTTTTTGAACAAGTTTTGGACTTTGTATAAAGTTTTGCTCTGATGCACTGAAGTGTGGTTTTAATCCAATTTTTTCAGATTGCCTAATTTCACTGCTACTGTATAGTATACCTCCTAGTTTGAAACCGCTATCCCCGCCACATAACCAACCTCTATTAACCTGGGACTGGGAGGTTGAGTGTGAGTTAACAATCGCTCTATTACATTACTATTACATTATGTAATTTTTAAAATACAAAATAAGTACTTGGAGCTGTATTGGTTTTTTTTTAATCAAAAGTATGCGTACTTACATTTTCATGTCTATTCAACGTGTTGCTAATGCAGACACTGACTGTCTTTTTTTTTACATACAACATGGACGTTATGTTCTTGGTGGGTGGCTGCCAGATTACAAATGTAAATGTTGACAGAGATGTTAGGGACAGTTGTAGCACTGCCTGCTTGGCACAGCATGTACAGCACAAGTAGTAGGGAGGCATACATTATGTCAAACTTTTTTTGACAGGTGCCACGCCCCCTTTTGGCCTAAGCCCCACCCCTTTTGGCCATAAACCCGCCCCATGTCCCGCCCCTTCCGTATCCGGTCCCGCCCCTTCCGTATACGGCCCCGCCAAAAAAACATGGTTGACGCCCCCTACGCCAAAAACATCGCGGTTGACGCCCCTTGCGCCAAAAAAACGCGGTTGACGCCCCCCTGCGCCAATTTTTTATTAAGATGTGTATTTTTTATTCTTTTTTTGTGATTAGTGCGTATTGTTGACGTAGATTGGAGGGGGCAAATACATACGCGGGGCATGTTTTATTTCATACGGGCAAGTCTGGACATGTTTATTCTGAAAAAACGCAGTGCGCATGTCAGAAATTTGCAAAAGACGTTGAAAAGAGGGCATATGCTTTAAAGAGAGTAAAAACGCTCATCCATTCAATTTGTGGTTAATATTCTGATAAGCAGGTGCTCAGAAGGGATAAAGATATCTGCGTTTTTAACAGTGTTGATCAAAGAGATCAGAAAAGTATCCCCATAGCACCCGGCACTCAATGCTATATATAATTACTCTTCTGGACTACTGTTGTCTAGAGTAATTATATATAGCACTAGCTGATATACCCGGCGTTGCCCGTGATTTACCCCCCTTCACAGCTAGCTGGCCCCCACGTTCACAACTCCGTTCCCCTTCACAGCTCCACTCCCCCCTCTTCACAGCTCAGCCCCCCCCCCTCCTTCACATCTGCGGTCTCCCCTCCCTGCACCCCACATCACTCTCCATCCCTCCTGGCCTCCACATCAGTGTCCCCAGCCTTGCACATCACATCACTCTCCGCCCCTTGCACCTCACATGACTCTCCCCCCCCTTGCACCTCACATTACTGCCCCCCCCCCTGCATCACCACCGGCCCCCACCACATCACCCCCCGGCCCCCACCACAGACTGTCACACACACAGACACACACACAGTGTAACACACACACACACACACAGTGTCGTCGTCCCCCACACACACACACAGTGTCACACACACATAGTGTCCCCCCCACACACTGTGTCACACACACACAGTGACACACACACACACACAGTGACACACATACACACACACTCCAGGCGCCGCCATCTTAGGCGCCGCGTGTCCACTGCCTGTTGGAGCAGCGGGGGGAGGTCAGTGGAGCACTGGGTGGGAGGTGAGTGGAGCACCGGGGGGGAGGTGAGCGGAGCACCAGGGGGGAGCTGAGCACTGGGGGAGAGCTGAGCGGAGCTCCGGCGGGGAGAGCTGAGCGGAGCACCGGGGGGAGCTGACACGGGGAGAGGAGAGCGTGGGGGTGCGCGGCGCATGCTTGAGAGCCGTGGGGGGTGTCCCAGGCGCTCACTCCGCTCCCCCGCTGACTGTAGCGGCGCCAGGGGGGGTGAAAGCGGGGGAAACAGGGAGACACGGGGAGAGGAGGAGGTGCGCGCGGGTCACGATGACTTGAAGGGTGTGTGTGTGTGTGTGTGTGTGTGTGTGTGTGTGTGTGTGTGTGTGTGTGTGTATGTGTCTGTGTGTGTGTGTGTGTGTGTCTGTGTGTGTGTGTGTGTGTGTGTGTGGTCACTCCGCTTCAGGCCAATGAGAGGTGCGGGGGCGGGCGGCCCAAGGGACCAATGAGATTTCCCCTAGGGACATAGGAAGTTGCAGACAGGCATACAGTGCTTTCACTAATATATAATAAGATTGAGTGCCTGGTGCTATGGGCATACTTTTCTGATCTCTTTGATCAACACTGTTAAAACAAAGAAAAGAGGGCATAGCAATTTTTTTAAATTCAGACAGAATACTGCTTTAAGAGAATAAACTCTTTTTTTTAATTATTTTTTTTTATTTGTATAGAGTCTGTACGTGTGTTAGCCGCAACAGGGATACATAAAAATAAAAAAGCACATGTGTATGAGTCAAAAATATTTATTTTATTTTTAAACGCTACAACCGTTTCAAGCAGGAAATAATTACAAGTCGTATTTACAAGTAAAAAAGTAAATAAGGCATATCAAAAGACTACATTTTTTTTAAATTCAGACAGAATACTGCTTTAAGAGAATAAACTCTTTTTATATATTTTTATTTGTATAGAGTCTGTACGTGTGTTAGACGCAACAGGCATACATAAAAAATAAAAAAGCACAAGTGTATGAGTCAAAAATATTTATTTTATTTTTAAACGCTAAAACCATTTCAAGCAGGAAATAATTACAAGTCGTATTTACAAGTAAAAAAGTAAATAAGGCATTTCAAAAGTCTTTGAAATGCTTTGAAATGCGTTTCATAGCAGTTGAATCAATATCCTCGTTGGCAGAGGGGTGTGGGGTCACAATGACAGGCCAGACAAACACATGCAGTGTTAATTGAGAATAGTGTGTCATGTGAACATCCTCATTGGCAAAAGGGGGGGGCATTATTCTGGCATTGTGAATAATTACTGATTGACATGCTTATCAGGAGAAACAAAAGCAATAAGCATGATTATTTTCACTGTTTGGCTATCCTGAGTGATAACTTATGCGAGGTTCAACAGGATATCAGTAACGCTTTAAACATCTGTGGAAAGGATCATAGATACATTATATTGTTTTATGAAACACTATTAAAGAATGCACAGCCATACAAGCTCAAAAAAAACAGATGCACAATTACGAAAAATATATTACACGCCGAAAACGCCGGGTTCCTTTGGCGGCATACGGAGTTTAAATAATGCAGCACAAAAATACGGTATTTCAAATGCAACGGTCAAAAATGATCTTTCAGATCAAGATCTATATTCGTTATACAAACCAGCGCGAAAAAATTTCAAAAGGAATATGATTTTTGTTTCGAATGTGGATTCGCAGTGGCAGGCAGACCTCGTATCAATGATTGATTTTGCCAAGTGTAATGACGACTACCGCTATATTCTGACGGTTATTGATATTTTGTCAAAATACGCCTGGGCAAAATTGTTGCAAAATAAAACCGGGTTAAGCATCGCTAAAGCGTTACAGGAAATTTTCTTAGAGTGTCGCGTGCCTTAAAAGTTACAAACTGACGGGGGTAAAGAATTCTTGAATAAGAATGTTAATTTACTGCTCAAAAAATATGGCGTTATCAGTTTCATCTCCAGCAACTCAGTTAAGTCCGCCGTTGTTGAGCGCTTTAATAGGACATTAAAAACGAAAATGTGGCGCTTTTTCACAGCTCATAATACGCACCGGTACAGCGATGTGTTATCAGACTTAATAGACAGCTATAACCACACGCCACATCGCACCATTAAGTGTGCGCCAAAGGCCGCGTTGAAGAAAGGGTACAGGTTGTGTAAATTTTTTGAAATTTGGCACTTTCAACATTATACAGACAAATTGTTTGCTAAATACAGTAAGGTGCACCTCAGGGACAAACAGGAGGCATCTGGATACCTCAGCTGGTGTACAGACCATGCCAAAAAAAAAATACATCAGCGAGTATTTTTCAAAAAAGGTTATACGTTTACGCTCTGATAAAATAGACATTAACCCTGCAAAAAGACAAATTTCTAAACTGTTTCTAAATTCTTTGTGGGGTAAATTCGGCCAAAAGACTAATTTACAAAATACAAGTATTGTAACAAGCCCTGATGAACTTTTTGGTAATACGGGCAAGTCTGGACATGTTTATTCTGAAATAACGCAGTGCGCATGTCAGAAAATTTCAAAAGACGTTGAAAAGAGGGCATAGCAATTTTTTAAAATTCAGACAGAATACTGCTTTCAGAGGCTAAACCCATCATGTGTCAGGGTGGCCGAGTGGTTTAAGGCGTTGGACTTAAGATCCAATGGACGTATGTCCGCGTGGGTTCGAATCCCTCCCCAGACATAATCTTTTTATATATTTTTTATTTGTACAGAGTCTGTATGAGTGTTAGCCGCAACAGGGATACATAAAAAAATAAAAATAAAGCACAATTGTATAAGAGTCAACAATTGTTTATTTTATTTTTAAAAGATACAACATTTTCAAGTAGGAATTAATTACAAGGCGTATTTACAAGTTAAATAAAAAGTATTAAACGGCAGTTAAGGCATTAATAGACTAAATACATCTAGAGTCGTTAGGTTAGTACGATACATAGTATAGAGGGACTGCAATAAATGTCTTATTTACAGTGGGAATTTTTTTTTTTAACAGTTTATTTACAGTTTCAACCAGTCAGCCGAAGTCGTTAATAGACTACCCCTCCTCTTGTTTAGTAAATACCCCGGCGGTGATGTTAAACCAGTGGCGCTTAAAGAACTGTAACGCAAATCAGAGGTTCTTTTCTGAAGGGATAAAAGGGTTGATGAAGTAGGGGATGTTGTATCGTGGGCCCGTATTTTTAAGCGATCCAGGCTTTCTCTATTTGTCGCATTACCTACAACCGATGAGGGGATATTCAGTTCAGCCATCGCAGACAGAAAAGGACTCCAACCATGGGGTATTTTACGCTGTGTAACAGTGTGACTTTGTGTAACACCGCGTACCAAATCCAGTAAATTAGAGCCTGGTATAACCTGTTTTTTATAAATAAATTCCCCTTTGTCATTCCAGCTTGTAATATGTTTAGCCTGAAACATTTTACTGAGCAATAACTCTGCATTTTTCTTGAAGCGGAAGTTCACATTAGTAACAACCTCACGAATCAGATTGTTAGTCGTATCTGCTGAGACAATATCCTGGAAGTGTAAAGGGGGAGAGGCTGTTTCATCAGTAGGCATGACTGACAACCCTCGCCTCTGTGTGCATGGCTATGTTTCGGCTCAAATTTTTACCAAGTAACACCATCGCCATTGTACCCCCTGACAATTACAACATCACAAAAAAACGCTTCTCTACGCCCGCCACTCAGTGGCTACTGTATGTGTCTTACAAGGAGAATATAGTCATACAGCACGCTTTAAGGGGAGGTGAAAAGAAGGTGGGTAACTATTTTCTGGATGGTTATGCGGGGATTAATGGTGTTCAAACAGCTTTTGAATTTAACGGCTGCTTTTACCATGGCTGTCCCATGTGTTACAATGAAAAAGATACAAACACTGTTACATCTCTTACATATGGTCAATTGTACCACAAAACAGCCATCAAAACACATTTTCTAAAAACCAAATGTGGCTATGCGGTGCGTGAGTTGTGGGAGCACTAGTGGAAACACATGTTAGAGACCGATACGGATCTAAAGACGTTTCTACTTAAAAGTGATTTTCCACAACCTATGAACCCCCGTGATGTACTTTACGGCAGCCGCACAAATGCTATTAAGCTGTACCACAAAGCGGCGCCCGGTGAGAGTATACATTACTATGATTTTACCAGCTTGTATCCTTTTATCAACAAAACCAAAATGTATCCCACCGGTCACTATAAGATCATCTATGAGAATTTTTTCTCTTTTGACAGGTACTTTGGGGTTGCCTAAGTAAAAGTCTATCCGTCTAGAGACTTATTTTTCCCCATCCTTCCTGTTAAAATGAATGGCAAGCTCATGTTTCCGCTATGCAGCACATGCGCCGTCACCAACCAGACGACGCCTTGCTGTCATACGGATGAGGAGCGCTCATTGACCGGTACGTGGTATACAGTTGAAATTCAGGCCGCGTTGAAGAAAGGGTACCGGTTGTGTAAAATTTTTGAAATTTGGCACTTTGAACATTATACAGACAAATTGTTTGCTAAATACATTAAGGTGCACCTCAGGGACAAACAGGAGGCATCTGATACCCCAGCTGGTGTACAGACGATGTAAAAAAACAAAAATACATCAGCGAGTATTTTTCAAAAGAGGGTATACGTTTACGCGCTGATAAAATAGACATTAACCCTGCAAAAAGACAAATTTCTAAACTGTTTCTAAATTCTTTGTGGGGTAAATTCGGTCAAAAGACTAATTTACATAATACAAGTATTGTAACAAGCCCTGATGAACTTTTTGGTTACGCCTTTTCAACGCAATACAATGTGTCATCTTTAGACTTCCTAGATGATGACACGGCCATGGTTAGCTGAAGTATACAAAGGAAGGATACAATGTAGGTCGTAATGTCAATATTTTTATTGCCTGTTTTATGACGGCCTATGCCCGTCTTGAACTGTACAATGTTTTGGACAAGCTACAAGAGAGGTGTCTCTACCATGACACTGACTATGTCATTTTTGTTAGCAAATCAGGTGACTGGAATCCGCCTCTGGGTGACTATTTAGGGGAGATGACTAGTGAACTACCGACTGGTACACACATTAAAGAATTTGTTTCCGCCGGCCCTAAGACTTACGGTTACAAGCTTTCCACTGGTAAAACGTGTCTAAAAGTTAAAGGTATAACACTGAATGCTGCAAACGCTGAATTGATTAACTTTGACACTTTAAAAGATATTGTCCTGGACTACCCCTTACACACTGATCCTGAAGATCAGAAAAAGATTGTGGTACAACAGGCGGGGATTGTCCGAAATAAACGTTACTGGCAGATTGAGACTCGTCCTCTACAGAAAACACAAAAGTGTGTGTACACGAAACGACATAAACAAAAAGAAATACCGGCGCCTAATGAGTCCAAAAATAATGGAAACCTGGATGTCCAGTTGAAATAGTCCCAGTCCCAAGATGATCTACAGTCACTAAATCTTTGGGTGCTCCGTTAGGACTTCATGCAGGGGAAGTGGAACATGGAATGAAAGAAGAGAGATATTTAGTGCAACATAGCTATACACATTATACAGACATAAAATTGCAAACTGGCTGACACAAGGAGACAAGACAAACAGACACAACTAGACAAACAACACTAAAGCAAAGCTAATGATAAAAGTTAATTTATTGTAACTAAAAATAAGGTTGTAGGACAGATAGCTGATGTGCCGCTCCGGTGGGTTAAAATCTAGATAACACTCACAGGACGGCAGATGTAAAATCGCATTAGACCAATGTGAGCTGGTAACCACGTGTTGGGGGTTCGCAGGGTGTTCTGGATTCCGTGCACTCCTTCTGTTTCTCCTTGCTGGCAATAACCGGAAATGACGTCTCCGTCGTGCCGAAACCGGTAGTGGCGTCGCCGGATGTGACGTCAAGGACTGGCAATCTCCAGTGAAGCCGCAGGAAAATGGCAATCCGCACCTCCTTGCCCCTCAGTCGCTCAACCAAGGCACTCAGCGATTGTACTGCTTGTAATTCTACTCAGCAAAAATGTCCAAATCGAAATAAAATGGCCCTACGCGTTTCGTGTGTCTAAACACACTTCCTCAGGGGTATGAAGTGATGGCAGTGAGGCCAGGTATATATATCCTCAACTTGGCTCCGATTGGTCTGTCAATCAGGGCAATCATGAGGATATACCAATTAGCATAGTAAATCACTGTCATTTGATTCAGCTTTGCATGACATAAAACATAAGAAACTTAACACAACATTAAACATGACATAAAAACAAATAAAAATAGTAAATTGATATGTTTAATACCAATGGCATTTGGCAATAGACAGTAGAATATATAAAAATATATTAAAAGTCCCCTATTTACAGGGTGCAAGAATAAAAGAAAACGTTCACCTGATGTTATAAGAACGCTCCTAACTCGAAGTCTACATTTAACCCTCTAGGGGATAATGTTTAAAGCTCGTATATCCAGTATGCCTCACGCATACTGGATCTTTGTAATCTATCCCCACCTCTTACACTAGCAGGAATAGTCTCAATGGCTTGGCATTTAAGACCGCTAGGATTTTTATCATGATGTGTGAGGAAATGATGGGATACCCTATGGGTTATCAGTCCTCTTTTTATATTGTATATGTGTTCATACACTCTCCTCTGATATGTTCTTCCGGTCCTTCCCGACATATTGCAGGACACAAGGACATTGGAGCAGATATATGACAAAACACATATGACAGTTAATGTGTGACTTGATAGGATGTTCTTTCTTAGTAACGTTAGATTTAAAATTCTTAGCATTATTACTGTATGCGCACGCATAGAGGGTTATGCGCACGCATACAGTAATAATGCTAAGAGTTTTAAATCTAACGTTACTAGGAAAGAACATCCTATCAAGTCACACATTAACTGTCATGTGTTTTGTCATATATCTGCTCCAATATCCTTGTGGCCTGCAATATGTGGGAAGGACCGGAAGAACATATCAGAGGAGAGTGTATGAACACATATACAATATAAAAAGAGGACTGATAACCCATAGCGTATCCCATCATTTCCTCACACATCATGATAAAAATCCTAGCGGTCTTAAATGCCAAGCCATTGAGACTATTCCTGCTAGTGTAAGAGGTGGTGATAGATTACAAAGATCCAGTATGCGTGAGGCATACTGGATATACGAGCTTAAAACATTATCCTATAGAGGGTTAAATGTAGACTTCGAGTTAGGAGCGTTCTTATAACATCAGGTGAACGTTTTCTTTTATTCTTGCACCCTGTAAATAGGGGACTTTTTATATATTTTTATATATTCTACTGTCTATTGCCAAATGCCATTGGTATTAATCATATCAATTTACTATTTTTATTTGTTTTTATGTCATGTTTAATGTTGTGTTAAGTTTCTTATGTTTTATGTCATGCAAAGCTGAATCAAATGACAGTGATTTACTATGCTAATTGGTATATCCTCATGATTGCCCTGATTGACAGACCAATCGGAGCCAAGTTGAGGATATATATACCTGGCCTCACTGCCATCACTTCATACCCCTGAGGAAGTGTGTTTAGACACACGAAACGCGTAGGGCCATTTTATTTCGATTTGGACATTTTTGCTGAGTAGAATTACAAGCAGTACAATCGCTGAGTGCCTTGGTTGAGCGACTGAGGGGCAAGGAGGTGCGGATTGCCGTTTTCCTGCGGCTTCACTGGAGATTGCCAGTCCTTGACGTCACATCCGGCGACGCCACTACCGGTTTCGGCACGACGGAGACGTCATTTCCGGTTATTGCCAGCAAGGAGAAACGGAACGAGTGCACGGCATCCAGAACACCCTGCGAACCCCCAACACGTGGTTACCAGCTCACATTGGTCTAATGCGATTTTACATCTGCCGTCCTGTGAGTGTTATCTAGATTTTAACCCACCGGAGCGGCACATCAGCTATCTGTCCTACCACCTTATTTTTAGTTACAATAAATTAACTTTTATCATTAGCTTTGCTTTAGTGTTGTTTGTCTAGTTGTGTCTGTTTGTCTTGTCTCCTTGTGTCAGCCAGTTTGCAATTTTATGTCTGTATAATTTGTATAGCTGTATTGCACTAAATATCTCTCTTCTTTCATTCCATGTTCCACTTCCCCTGCATGAAGTCCTAACGGAGCACCCAAAGATTTAGTGACTGTAGATCATCTTGGGACTGGGACTATTTCAACTGGACATCCAGGTTTCCATTATTTTTGGACTCATTAGGCGCCGGTATTTCTTTTTGTTTATGCTGTCTTATCTGATTGTACCATCAGTTTTTCACCAGGCTGCCTTTCTACCACTAGGGCTCACCCTCATTGTAGGGTTTATTGTCTCAATTCCCATTAGCGCTATTTTACATCACCTTTTCTTCCTTTACACGAAACGACAGCTGACCAACGACTTCACAACCCTACCCTTTGGTTACTAATTATAAATCTGTAATGGATATCAGGCTTCAACATCCTTTCTCGTGCATTTTAGCCGGACCGTCAAATTCAGGGAAAGCTATTTTGTTAAACAGATTTTGCAACATTCTTGCACTCACTTGTCGCACCAGCCTGATAACATCGTATGGTTTTATGCTTGCTGGCAAAATCTTTATGATGAACTGTTAAGCACTATGCCCCACATTAGATTTATTGAGGGTATACCAGCTACATTTAATGACAATGCTCTTTTTCCCCCTGGTAAAGTGAATTTGACAATCGTTGATGACTTGATGGAAGCCGCCAGTGAGAGCTCTGAAATTGAAAAAGCATTCACCAAGTATGTGCATCACAGAAACCTCAGTATCATGTACCTCGTACAAAATGTTTTTTGCCAGGGTAAAAAAAGCAGAACCATAAATTTAAACACTAAATATATGGTTCTTTTTAAAAATCCTAGGGATAAATTACAAATTAACACCTTAGCGCGTCAAATGTATCCTGGTAAATCACACTTCTTTTTAGAGGCTCTTGAAGATGCCACACGTGTCCCCTATGGTTTTTTGTTAGTAGATTTAAGAGCCACGACCCCTGGTGAGTACTGCTTAAGAAACGGTATCTTTCCGCCTGACAACCCCACAGTCTATGTTTTAAAAAAAGACTTTTCTAAAAAGAGATAATTATCTGTAGATTGTCATTACTTGTAGCCGCGCCGCCGTTGTAAACATGTCTAACCGACTACGCCGCAATTGGCATACTTTAAAAGTATTAATAAGGGCTTCACCAAAGCAAAGACAAGTTATTCTGTGTTCAGCATCTAATGATTTAGTCACCGCCATATGCGAGATAGCCCTCAATGCTCTAAAAGGTAAAATACCTTTATCAAAGCGGCAAATTGGCATACTTAAAAAGTGGCGTAAAATTATAAAAAAGCTGAGCGATAAAAAATTTACAATTGTAAAAAAGAAACGCCTGGTGAAGCAGTCCGGCGGCTTTATTGGCTCTCTTTTGGGTTTTGCTATAACTTTGCTGACTGGCCTTCTCACTAACCGCTAATGGAATATGCTGAGAAAATGTACCTGGTCCCCAAACAAGATATGGACCGTTTACAGCGTCCCCCACAGCGAGAGGCCGACATACGTGAAGTTGTCATGCAACGCCTAGATACAGAAATTAACGCTATCTTAAACAGCAATAATTTATCAGAGGATGAAAAGATTAAAAGATACACTACTGTACTGCAGAAATACTTGGTACATGCTAAACAGAGCGAAGGGGAGAAGAGCCGCATAACACTTTTAATGCCTACTGATGAAACAGCCTATCCCCCTTTACACTTCCAGGATATTGTCTCAGCAGATACGACTGACAATCTGATTCGTGAGGTTGTTACAAATGTGAACGTCCGCTTCAAGAAAAATGCAGAGTTATTGCTCAGTAAAATGTTTCAGGCTTAACATATTACAAGCTGGAATGACAAAGGGGAATTTATTTATAAAAAACAGGTTATACCAGGCTCTAATTTACTGGATTTGGTACGCGGTGTTACACAAAGTCACACTGTTACACAGCGTAAAATACCCCATGGTTGGAGTCCTTTTCTGTCTGCGATGGCTGAACTGAATATCCCCTCATCGGTTGTAGGTAATGCAACAAATAGAGAAAGCCTGGATCGCTTAAAAATACGGGCCCACGATACAACATCCCCTCCTTCACCAACCCTTTTACCCCTTCAGAAAAGAACCTCTGATTTGCGTTACAGTTCTTTAAGCGCCCCTGGTTTAACATCACCGCCGGGGTATTTACTAAACAAGAGGAGGGGTAGTCTATTAACGACTTCGGCTGACTGGTTGAAACTGTAAATAAATTGTTAATTTTTTTTTCCCACTGTAAATAAGACATTTATTGCAGTCCCTCTATACTATGTATCGTACTAACCTAACGACTCTAGATGTATTTAGTCTATTAATGCCTTAACTGCCGTTTAATACTTTTTATTTAACTTGTAAATACGCCTTGTAATTAATTCCTACTTGAAAATGTTGTATCTTTTAAAAATAAAATAAACAATTTTTGACTCATACAATTGTGCTTTATTTTTATTTTTTTATGTATCCCTGTTGCGGCTAACACACGTACAGACTCTATACAAATAAAAAAAATATAAAAAGATTATGTCTGGGGAGGGATTCGAACCCACGCGGATATACGTCCATTGGATCTTAAGTCCAACACCTTAAACCACTCGGCCACCCTGACACATGATGGGTTTAGCCTCTTAAAGCAGTATTCTGTCTGAATTTTTAAAAATTGCTATGCCCTCTTTTCAACGTCTTTTGAAATTTTCTGACATGCGCACTGCGTTATTTCAGAATAAACATGTCCAGACTTGCCCGTATGAAAAAAAACATGTTCGGACATGTCCCAAAGGCCTATAAACATGCCCGGACATGCCCCGCGTATGTATACGCCCCCTCCAATCTACGTCAACAGTACGCACCATTCACAAAAAAAGAATAAAAAATACACATCATAATAAAAAATTGGCGCAGGGGGCATCAACCGTGTTTTTTTGTCGTAGGGGGCTTCAACCGCGAGTTTTTGGCGCAGGGGGCGTCAACCACTGTTTTTTTTCGCAGGGGGCGTCAACCTCAAAAAATTGGCGCAAGGGGCGGGGCCGGATACAGAAGGGGCGGGGCCGGATACGGAAGGGGCGGGACATGGGGCGGGTTTATGGCCAAAGGGGGCGGGGCTTAGGCCAAAAAGGGGCATGGCACTTATCCAAAAAAGTTTGACATAATGTATGCCTGCCCTTTTTTCAATTTTATCGATGTTATTAGATTCCAGGCCTAGAATGTTCATCATACGCTCTGAGGCTGTAAAGCGTTGAGTGCCCACAACAGACACTGTTCTTTCAAAGTCGTCATATTTCAATTTCACTTTGCTGCTGACCATCGCCTCATTAATAGACCTAACCAATTCATTAATATCACTATAATAACCCGGTTTCACCATGAAATTTCATTTAATTGCGCTTAGCGGCGTTACATGTATTGTGCTGTCTGGCGCAGCGTTCCATATCTGCGGACTTAGTTGTATTTCAGATACGTTACCGTCCACGTTTTCAAATGTATTCCAAGTATGCGGATACTGTATTTCTGTTAAAGCAACCTCCCATTCACCTTTTAAAATAATGGGCTTGGCTAGTTTTGTCGTATAATTAGAAATGTCATTTTGGGGGAACGTTTCGTATGACGCATTACTAGGCAAGGTTACATAAAATGCAATATCCTCCATGGCGGCGTATTTTTACAAACGTGTTAGTTGTGCTTTTTCTATCCAGCTGTTGAATTTTGTAGGGTACCCCCACCATTTAACGTAATAGACGATTTTACGCATTACGCTTTTTTGTTTTAATATCTTCTCAATTCTGTAAACGCAATTTAAATTCTTTGCTATTTTTTGTATCTCTTCAGCGTAGAATGAGCCTTCTATGGCCTCACCACTGCTATCTGTAAGCTTATACAGAGGTTTTACGCCTTTCGTGCGTACATCAGCAATAATAAATATTTCATCTGTAAAACACTGTTCATAACCCTTTGTAAAAATGCCTTTATACTGTACATTGATTGCCGAACGTGGTCTCCAATTTTTAAAAGTGGCTTAAGTTTCTTAGAACTCAAATGTGTCCTATAAATAGTATTCCAAATGGTGAGAGAATTCGCTTGTGTTACATCCTTTGGCGCACACTTAATGGTGCGATGTGGCGTGTGGTTATAGCTGTATATTAAGTCTAATAACACATCGCTGTACCGGTGCGTATTATGAGCTGTGAAAAAGCGCCACATTTTCGTTTTTAATGTCCTATTAAAGCGCTGAACAACGGCGGACTTACTGAGTTGCCGGAGATGAAACTGATAACGCCATATTTTTGGAGCAGTAAATTAACATTCTTATTCAAGAATTCTTTACCCCCGTCAGTTTGTAACTTTTGAGGCACGCGGCCCTCTAAGAAAATTTCCTGTAACGCTGTAGCGCCGCTTAACCCGGTTTTATTTTGCAACAATTTCGCCCAGGCGTATTTTGACAAAATATCAATAACCGTCAGAATATAGCGGTAGCCGTCATTACACTTGGCAAAATCAATCATTGATACGAGGTCTGCCTGCCACTGCGAATCCACATTCAAAACGAAAATCATATTCCTTTTGAAAAATTTTCACGCTGGTTTGTATAACGAATATAGATCTTGATCTGAAAGATAATTTTTGACCGTTGCATTTGAAATACCGTATTTTTGTGCTGCATTATTTAAACTCTGTATGCCGCCAAAGGAACCCGGCGTTTTCGGCGTGTAATATATTTTTCGTAATTGTGCATCCGTTTTTTTTGTGAGCTTGTATGGCTGTGCATTCTTTAATAGTGTTTCATAAAACAATATAATGTATCTATGATCCTTTCCACAGATGTTTAAAGCGTTACTGATATCCTGTTGAACCTCGCATAAGTTATCACTCAGGATAGCCAAACAGTGAAAATAATCATGCTTATTGCTTTTGTTTCTCCTGATAAGCATATCAATCAGTAATTATTCACAATGCCGGAATAATGCCCCCCCCCCCTTTTGCCAATGAGGATGTTCACATGACACCACTATTCTCAATTAACACTGCATGTGTTTGCCTGGCCTGTCATTGTGACCCCACACCACTCTGCCAACGAGGATATTGATTCAACTGCTATGAAACGCATTCAAAGCATTTCAAAGACTTTTGAAATGCCTTATTTACTTTTTTACTTGTAAATACGACTTGTAATTATTTCCTGCTTGAAATGGTTTTAGCGTTTAAAAATAAAATAAATATTTCTGACTCATACACTTGTGCTTTTTTATTTTTTATGTATGCCTGTTGCGTCTAACACACGTACAGACTCTATACAAATAAAAAATATATAAAAAGAGTTTATTCTCTTAAAGCATTATTCTGTCTGAATTTAAAAAAATGTAGTCTTTTGAAATGCCTTATTTACTTTTTTACTTGTAAATACGACTTGTAATTATTTCATGCTTGAAACGGTTGTAGCGTTTAAAAATAAAATAAATATTTTTGACTCATACACGTGTGCTTTTTTATTTTTATGTATCCCTGTTGCGGCTAACACACGTACAGACTCTATACAAATAAAAAAAAAGCTGTGTGTGCTGAGCACGCGCATAGTAAGTGAAACTTCTTTGTTTTTTGTCACATAAATTTTATTTGTGATAGTGATGTTTTTAATTAAAAATCACAAAACAATTTGACTTCCAAAACACAAAAGTTTGACCACATGTTTTAGCTATTTGCACATCTATATTTATAGTAACTGAATTATTTGTGTCTGCGTGTGTCAGTCAGTGTGTGTGTGTGTGTCTGTGTGTGTCAGTCAGTGTGTGTGTTTGTGGTGTGTATGTCTCTCTCTGCGACCTACACCCACCACGACGTAGCTGCGAACAAGGAGAACTCTGTCTGAGTCTCCTCCCCCGGCGGAGCTGTGGGCTGTGTTTCCTGCTGCAGCCAGCCCCCCAGCGGAGGTACGGAACATGGGAGGTGCTCGGCAGCTCACAGGGTGGGGGGGGGGCGGGGGAGTAGGCACATCACTTGTGGGCGCTGTTCGGCGCATCACTGGGGTGTGTGTGTGTCAGTCTGTATGTATCAGTCAGTGTATGTCAGTCAGTGTAGGTGTGTGTGTCAGTCAGTGTAGGTGTGTATCAGTGAGTGAGTGTGTATGTGTGTCAGTCCATGAGTGAGTGTGTATGTGTGTCAGTCCGTGAGTGAGTGTGTATGTGTGTCAGTCCGTGAGTGAGTGTGTATGTGTGTCAGTCAGTGAGTGAGTGTGTATGTGTATCAGTCAGTGAGTGAGTGTGTATGTGTGTCAGTCAGTGAGTGTGTGTGTGTCAGTCAGTGTATGTGTGTCAGTCAGTGAGTGTGAGTGTGTGTGTGTGTGTGTGTGTGTGTGTGTGTGTGTGTGTGTGTGTGTGTGTGTGTGTGTGTGTGTGTGTGTGTGTGTGTGTGTGTGTGTGTGTGTGTGTGTGTGTGTCAGTCAGTGAGTGTGTATGTGTGTCAGTCAGTGAGTGAGTGTGTAGGTGTGTGAGTGAGTGTGTATGTGTGTCAGTCTGTGAGTGAGTGTGTATGTATGTCAGTCAGTGAGTGAGTGTGTATGTGTGTCAGTCAGTGAGTGTGTGTGTGTCAGTGTATGTGTGTCAGTCAGTGAGTGTGAGTGTTTGTGTGTGTGTGTGTGTGTGTGTGTGTGTCAGTCAGTGAGTGTGTATGTGTGTCAGTCAGTGAGAGAGTGTGTATGTGTGTCAGTCAGTGCGTGAGTGTGTATGTGTGCCAGTCAGTGAGTGTGTGTGTCAGTCAGTGAGTGTGTGTGTGTGTTAGTCAGTGTGTGTGTGTTAGTCAGTGTGTGTGTGTGTGTCAGTCAGTGAGTGTGTGTGTGTCAGTCAGTGAGTGTGTATGTGTGTCAGTCAGTGAGTGTGTGTGTGTGAGTCAGTCAGTTTGTGTGTCAGTCAGTGAGTGTGTATGTGTGTGTATGTGTCAGTCAGTGTGTGTGTATGTGTCAGTCTGTGTGTGTGTGTGTGTGTGTGTGTGTGTGTGTATGTGTCAGTGTGTGTGTGTGTGTGTGTGTGTGTGTGTGTGTGTGTGTATGTGTCAGTGTATGCTTCCTGCGGTTTTTCGCCTGAGGATAGCTGGCCAGCTCCCCCGCAATGATCCTTCTCAGGTGACCCACCGAGAAGCACTCCTCTCTCACACCGATACCCTCCATCAGGTGGTTAAGTCCTGAAACCAGGCTCCGGATGTGAAGCTGTAGCTCGGGGGGGCAAGGAGGGCAGCTCCATATCCCCCAGCCCCGGGCTCCTCTTCTTGTCCGGCCAGCTGCAGTTGAGAGCCTGCAGGTCTCCGCCAGGTAGCAGCGGGAAGAGAGAGGAGAAGGCCGGGGCCAGGAATAGGTGCGGGGAGATCGGGACCAGCAGCAGCAGCGCCCACATCACCTCAGCCATGAAGTTCACCCCATCCACTCACCCCCCACAGCTCACCACGAACAGAGCCTTCTACTGGTTGGCAGCGCCAGCCTCGAAGCTGGAGAACTCCTTAACTTGGAGGGCCCCCGCGGAGAGCAGCAGCAGTTCGGCGCAGCCGCACCAGTGCAGGATCTCGGCACTCGTAATAACTCGTAAAAAAATTAGCTGTGACGGCGGTGAGTATGTTGAGCGGGGGGCGGGGAGCAGGAGGGGGGAAAGCCATCCTCCTCATTCACCCAGCAGCGTGAGGTCTCCGAGCCGCCCGTGAGCGTCGCCATGGCTACCGCGCATGTCAGCGGGCAGCAGTGCAGTTAGGAATGGTGGCGGCGGACGTGTGGGAGGAATGGCATGCGCAGGGGGGCTCTGTCTGAGTCTCCAGCCCGGCAGAGCGCGCGGCTGGGACAGAGAGCGGTCAGCGGGTTGTAGCAGGAGAGCCGGTCCCCGCTGCCCCGGATGCCGCCCGTGCCCATCTCCACCTGGGGGAAATTGCGGCCGTTAGGAGCGGCGCCGCCGCCGCATATGTCATCGGCCATGTGGGGGGAGCAGCAGCCTTCAGGAGCGGCGCGGCGCATCTGATTTGTGGAGCGGGTGTGATGTCAGTGTTGGGGTCGGGCTGAGCCAGAACACAGCCCGGCCTCAACTGCCAGCACTGACGTCACATCCGTTTCATTTCTGTCTCCACCATCCATTTTTGCCCCAGTTCGAATGAGGTGCCACTAAGGAAGTTTCACTTCAAAAATTTAAAAAAAGAGTTTATTCTCTTAAAGCAGTATTCTGTCTGAATTTTTAAAAATTGCTATGCCCTCTTTTCAACGTCTTTTTAAATTTTCTGACATGCGCACTGCGTTATTTCAGAATAAACATGTCCAGACTTGCCCGTAGAAAAAAAAACATGTTCGGGCATGTCCCAAAAGCCTATAAACATGCCCGGACATGCCCCGTCTATTTATACGCCCCTTCCAATCTACGTCAACATTACGCATCAATCACAAAAAAGAATAAAAAATACACCTCATAATAAAAAATTGGCGCAGGGGGGCGTCAACCGCGTTTTTTTGGCGCAGGGGGCGTCAACTGCGAATTTTTGGCACAGGGGGCGTCAACCATGTTTTTTATTTGCGCAGAGGGCTTCAACCTCAAAAAATTGGCGCAGGGGGTGGGGCCGGATACGGAAGGGGCGGGACATGGGGCGGGTTTATGTCCAAAAGGGGGCAGGGCTTAGCCCAAAAGGGGGCATGGCACCTGTCAAAAAAAAGTTTGACATAATGTATGCCTCCCTACTACTAGCACATAAGGGGCTGGCTTGTTTGGACACCACTACTACTAGATATTCAACATTCAAATGGGACTAATATATGATGCCAACATTTCTGGTTTTGGCAATAAAATGATGTAAATGAAAGTATGGTCGTTTGTGAATCATCATATGTCAGTTGGTAAGATCATGTAAGTAACTGCAGGCTAGCCAAGGACATATACATCCACGCATTCTGTGATTCCATCAGCCAGTCAGCCATGGTAATTCCTAGCTCCAATAGGGTTTATTAAAACCAGGTAGCAATTAGCGCTCCTGACTCATGTCGGCTGTCCATAGAAATTAAGCAAAAGTCCCACAGCAGATCAGCATTTCAAGAGATACAAATCTTCATATACAGTACACTTATATGAATATAATAATAATAATAATAATAATAATAATAATAATAATAATAATAATAATAATAATAATAATAATAATGAAAAATGTGGTGATCCAAAAAAAAAAAAAAGAAGTTTGTCCTGGATGCTGCCCCTCTTTCATACTCCTTCTCAGCTCCTCCTCATCTATTGATCACAAATTATGTTTTTTTGGTTCTAATTATTCATCCATTGCACAGATTGTCAATGATAGAAAAAAAAATTCTGCAAAGGCAGATTGCTATTTTTGAGACAGATCAGCAGATATCTGCTGATCAAAAAAACCGGACTAACTGAGATGGATCCAAATCCACAAAAAAAATTCACCTATCTTTAGTGGGGATGTCCTTTGTGCCATTAGTTCAATGTTGAGGTACTGTAATTCTTTAGTCACAGCTATTTTTAATTTAAAAATTGCCTTTAGCAGCACACTGTTGTACTAATGACTGGTTCATGTCTTTTTGACAGGCCATAATGCCAAAGGAAAATTATTAGCTCAGTGACTAAAACATCAGATAGTGAGCCAGGAAGGTTAGGTAAAAGACTTTGCACAAGTTAAGTTATTCCATTGTGACACAAATACAGATTGCTGAATTTTTAGCTGTATTGATTAAATTGATAGTCTACTGTATTTCCATGAATTGGCCACTCACAAAACTGCAGTAACTGTTCCAAATAACAGCATTAATTTAAGCATTTATGTTCTATTTTGCAAAGCAGTGTTATAGCTCGAATATAATATTGTAACATCCTCAGGGAGAGTTTGTCATGCACCTTATAAGTTTAGGTGACACCGTATACCATCATGCACTACAGCAGGACATACATAAGCAGCCAGTGGGAGAAGCATCCATTGTTTTAAATCACTGCCATTTCACCCATAGGTGCGCGCCACTGATAGTAATAATGTTGGCTGCATGTGTATAACACTACATGCAATGGCATAATAAAATAGAATAAAAAATAATAACAAAAAAGATAGCCCTCTGTTTAGCAGTTTCCAGCAGAATCAGACTCTCAAGTACATATAAAAAACAGAAAAACGACAAGCGCATGACTCTCATAGTGTAGTATTTATTTTTTATTTTATTACATATTTGTTAAAGGGTGAGTATCACACATACTGTACAGACGAACAAATCTTTAAAGCATTTCATGTATCAATGACATGGGTTACCGCAAAGGACCACAGTCTCCACACACGCCATGGATAATCAGCGTTGTTGACTTCTGGACCAGGCAGCAGCAAGGCAGGTAAGTAGGAGGACCAATCAGTGCATCCAGAAGTAGTGTATTCTATGAAACACGCTGGAGTCTTTTGGATTCTTTGAGTATTTGGAATATACTGTGATTTCCTACGTTTGCAGTCTTACTCAAGCTCTTCGACATCCTGCCATATGGTGATGCTTTGTTGAAGTCATCAGCCACCACTCGCTACAGCCAATAGTAACACCCCCGCTGGAGTATACTTTCAACTCTGCTGGTGGAGTCTCCGTCAGACTTTTCGTGACTTTGGATGCACCAATAGGAAGTCCTCCTATATACCTTTCTCACCGCTGCCTCGTCTAGAAGCCGACAACGCTGATCAACTCTGCCGGTGGCATCTCTGTCAGTCTTCCCCTCACCGCTGCCCAGTCCAGAACCATACTGATTATCCGTGGTATGTGTGGAGACTGTGTTCCGTTGCAGTAACCATGTCATTGATACATGAAATACTTTAAAGATTTATTCTTCTGTATCTGTGATACTCACCCTTTTACCATTATGCAATATATATATATATATTTAAAGACAACACTATGAGAGTCGTGCGTTTGTCCTTTTCCTGTTTTTTCTAGCACTCTGAGATGACGAGCCATCTTATCTGGATAGCAGCAGATTCTATCATAATTAACCCTTGAGACAAGGTTGTGTACTTCAATCTTTTTGATACACCTTCACTATTGATATTTCCTGTATCATTTTGCCTAAATCACTATTCACTTGGTTTTGGGTTTACACAAACAATAATTTTTCACATTACTTTATATACAGTATTGCTTTAAGTAAAATATTTGTTCACATTGCAATTGGTGCACTGCTACTATTTTTCTCAAGTACATATGTTTGAAGTACATTAGCCCTTTATTATAGAGCATGCAAAGCAAACACGCCGTTTCAAGCCCGAAGGGGCTTTTCTTATTATTTTTTGGATTGGCAATTGGTGTGGCCACACTTTAGAGATTTCGCCCCTCTTTCTCCTTTTGCTCAAATTATATCTCACTCTAGTGCTATATAATAAAACAGACTTGTATTAAATATGGACTGAAACTCAATCATAATATTGTAAAATTGAATATACACAAATAGAATTGGGTGTATAATCCTATTGCCAGCCAACAAAGGATAATAAAATCCTAAATAACCAGAGCTACATATAGAGATTAATCCAACCTGATTGGCGAAACGCATATGAGTAGACTGTAGAGCTAACCAATCGGAGGAAAAAGACGTGTTTAATGTGTGTATTCCCAGAGGAGGCATGGAATACAGAAGGCCATTGAGACGCAGAGATCAGAAGTCCCTTTATGGAGGAGAAGCGTCCTGGAAATCCCAATGGCAGAGCACAAATACTACAGTAGTTAAAGTATAAAGTAGAAAATCAATGGGAAAGGCACACCATATAGTACCGGAAGCAAATGTGGTACTTTAACGATCAACGTTTCCACTTCCCAATGGGGCCTGTTTCATGTCTCCATTGGGAAGCCGAAATGTAGATCATTAAAGTACCATGTTTGCTGCAAGTATGGTGTGCTTACCCTCTTGATGCTCTCTCATAAGTCAATAAGAATTGCAGCTATGACCCAAAATAATAGCACAGCACAGTAACAGAAACATAAAAAAAATATAAAGACCAATAAGCAAACATTAAGCCCAAAGTTTTGGTCCCCAGATGGACCTTCCCCCAGGGGGACCTACAGTACTTCAGGGCTAAATAAATTTTATAAATTCTTTATTTTTCTATTACTGTGTTGTGCTGGTATTTTGGATCATAGCTGTGATTCTTAGTGACTTACTGTTAACCCCTGTTTACCTTGCACCATATCTGTCTGCACAGGCATTATACATTGTGTGTGTGGCCATTTTGCCCTGATAAATATATATATATATATATATATATATATATATATATATATATATATATATATATATATATACATATACATATACATATACATATACATATACATATATATATAATATATACAATGAGGGTCTGCGCTTGTGTGTGGAAAACCAGAAATATAGGATATATAAAATTGAATTAACTAATAAAAATCATAAATAGATATACAAATTATTGATAAATCAATATAATGAATACTACTAAAATAAATCCTGAATAGTGAAATCAATTCATATACCAAAAGTGCACTGTGAATGTCTGATATAAAAAAAGCTAAAACATACAATTATACAAAAAAATATGTGTGGTGCTGTGAACTTTGCCTTAATCTGCTAATTGCAGATAGTCCTCTAGAGTCCAACAAATAGGTCCAATAATTGGGGAGTGACAGATGCACTATTAGGATCAACCGGCAGCTTCTTAAAAGGGCACAACGACCTCCCTCTCCACCTGCATAGAAAAATATAAGAAAAAAAAGCGCCAAATCCTAGTGCATTACTGTGCAAAAATCGATATATTTAATTCCCAAAAATCTCAATAAAAATGAACTCACAAACATAAAACAATTAAAAGCATTGTATGAGTAATACTCATGCTCCTAGGACCAGGAAACGCTGCTTTGCTGTTGAAGTCCCTCCGTGGCTCCACTGGAACAGATAGCTGCCTCCGTTGTTCACTGCCTGCAGGAACTGACGAATCAGGCACTCCACGATGGTCTCTCCCCCGGTGCACACCAACCAGTTGCTTTTTAGTTCCCACCGGGGACGGTTGAAGTCGCGGACCAGCGGATGACGTCACGGGAACCGTTCTTAATACCGGACCGGTATAGAAACTCAGCAGTTCAATTGCAAGCGTTGAAAAGTCCACTGCACACCTTCCCTACGCGTTTCATTCAGAATGATGGTCAGTCCGTATAGAGCCAGAGTAAAGCACTTGTCCTTCGCATATCTTTGCATTATATACAGCCACAGGGGGTGCAACAAATAATTCACTTCTTGCAAAATAAATAATGAAGGGGAGCTGCCATCAGGAACACTCTATGCGTTTCACCTTTAGGTGGGCTTCGTCACGGAGTGGTCTCCGTGACGAAGCCCACCTAAAGGTGAAACGCATAGAGTGTTCCTGATGGCAGCTCCCCTTCATTATTTATTTTGCAAGAAGTGAATTATTTGTTGCACCCCCTGTGGCTGTATATAATGCAAAGATATGCGAAGGACAAGTGCTTTACTCTGGCTCTATACGGACTGACCATCATTCTGAATGAAACGCGTAGGGAAGGTGTGCAGTGGACTTTTCAACGCTTGCAATTGAACTGCTGAGTTTCTATACCGGTCCGGTATTAAGAACGGTTCCCGTGACGTCATCCGCTGGTCCGCGACTTCAACCGTCCCCGGTGGGAACTAAAAAGCAACTGGTTGGTGTGCACCGGGGGAGAGACCATCGTGGAGTGCCTGATTCGTCAGTTCCTGCAGGCAGTGAACAACGGAGGCAGCTATCTGTTCCAGTGGAGCCACGGAGGGACTTCAACAGCAAAGCAGCGTTTCCTGGTCCTAGGAGCATGAGTATTACTCATACAATGCTTTTAATTGTTTTATGTTTGTGAGTTCATTTTTATTGAGATTTTTGGGAATTAAATATATCGATTTTTGCACAGTAATGCACTAGGATTTGGCGCTTTTTTTTCTTATATTTTTCTATACATATATATATATATATATATATATATATGCATGTCTTTATATAGCGCCATTAATGTACATAGTGCTTCACAGCAGTAATATATGTGACAATCATATAAATAACACTTAAATGGGAGAAGGGCTTCAGACATAAAAGTAACATTAAGAAAAAAGGAGTCCCTGCTCCGAAGAGTTTACAATCTAATTTGTTGGTAAGAAAAATGTAAAGAGACAGTAGGAGGGCATTCTGGTAAGTGTGTCTGCTTGTGGCCAAAGTTATATATATGGTGAATATACTGTAACATTCAGCGCAATATAGAATAGTTCTTATAGATAGTCCTCGTGGCAAAGGGACTGGTATTGTAGAAAGATGTTTACAAGCAATAGAAAATACCAATATGGTAAAATACCATCAGTCTGTATAGCACTGAAAAAGTTAGTAGCAACATACAGTACAATGTAGCAAGCAGTTCAAGCATGTCAGATGATCCCTCCTGAGTAGGTGTGTTGTTCAGTCCTGGCGTCTTTGTGTCTCTGCCTCTCCGCTGAAGCACTGCACGTCTATCCCGTGACTGTGAATCACACGTGGCTTTCGCTTCGGTTCTCAGTGTAGCAAGAAATACAAGTTGATTAAAAGATCCCATAACGGTTGGTGCGTTGTTTAGTCCTGGCGTCTCTGCTATCTGCTGAAGCACTGCACGTCTGTTGCCTCTGACTGTGAATCACACGTGGTTTCGCTCCGGTTCTCAGTGTAGCAAGAAATTCAAGCTGGTTAAAAGATCCCATCATGGTTGCTGTGTTGTTTGCATTGTTCAGTCCTGGCATCTCTGCCTCTCTGCTGAAGCACTGCACGTCTGTCGCCTGTGACTGTGAATCACGCTGTGGTGCCGCTTACCCTTGGTTACCTACCCTTGTTCTACATGTTGTTTGTTTGTTGGTTTTGTGTTGTCTGTTTATATTTGGCTATACACACACTTAACATTTATTGGTTTACATTTGCCTATATCAACTGCTCTTCTCAATTCATATGAATTTTATTATCTCTGCATTTTTAAATATCCAGTTTAACAATATATTCATGCATTTATAATGGTAAAAAATACAAGGCGCAAAAGTGCACCGCGGATTAGCATAAAATTATTTAATGATTAGTCACAATGACCACAAATGCAAAGATAATTACTGAACACCACACATACAATGAAAATAATAATAAAAAAAATTATTATAAAAATTAAAATTAAAAAGAGAGGGGGGATCCCATGGATACAACCCCTAGGATACAACCCCTCAGGACGAAGCACGTGGTTGTGAAACACGTAGAGGTCATGTAGCGGAGCTCTGCGCATTCACCGATTGGCTGGAGGAGGAGAACCAGGAAGGTAGTGTGTTCCTTCTGCCAGCGTGTTCGCGTTGTCCGGACTTACAGTACAGTATCCGCGTTCCTGTTCGGCACCCGCTGCTGTTTGTGGTTAGTACCTACTCCCCCCATTGCGGTTTCGAGCCCTTGCTAGTCCTTCACTTTAATAGAGTGTCCTTTCTAGTAGGGGTGGTTCTACAAATTGTTTTTATGTCTGTGTGCTTCATTTTGAAGCTGGTACCTAGGGGTTGTATCCGTGGGATCCACCCTCTCTTTTTAATTTGAATTTTTAATTTTTATTATTATTTTTTATTATTATTATTTTCATTGTATGTGTGGTGTTTAGTAATTATCTTTGCATCTGTGGTCATTGTGACTAATCATTAAATAATTTTATGCTAATCAGCGGTGCGTTTTTGCACCTTGTGTTTTTTTGTTGTTGTGAGGAGGGCTCCCTCGGGGGCTCTCCTTAATTAGGAGCAGTAGACAAGGGGCTCCTGGCGTTCACAGCTGCAAGCGGATTACGGATTCAATAGTGAACAGCACAGGCGCAGAAACCTCATTTTTTGCATCCATTTATAATGATCTATATATGTTATTCATTCGTGCTGCAATTTTCTTTTCTTTCTTTTTATACAGATGTAGTAGGTGGCAATGCACCCGCTGGCCAACAGATACTATTGCATGTTAGCCCAGTCCATTTTTTATGCACTTCTGTGTTCACAATGGTGTTTGCTCCTGTTATCCCGTTGTGTGTGGATTAGCATGTATGTACTGTACTGTACTGGGGATTAGCATGTATATATGTATATATATGTACATATACATACACACACACATACAAACAGACAGTATATATGTATTGCTGAATAAAAAACAAAAACATTTCATAATATTTTCTGTTGTGGTTGAATTAATTTTACAGAGGATTACCTTCTTTCATTATGCCATGGAATAATAATCAAGGAAATGTTCCACAGTGAGCTGGTCTTGGCTTAAAGTTTCATGAAAATCAGAACAGTGGAAGTGCTCAAGCATCAAATGCCAGCTGTATATTCAGAGTGTCTTTATTAAAGTTCTTCCTGCTCTGAGGCTAAGATAATGTCACTTAAAAGGTTTGGAAATCACTATGCTTTTATTGCAGAAACTCTTATTAATAGTAAAGGAATTCTGTGAGCAGTGCCAGATAAAACAGAGGTGACTGTTTAAAACAAAAAAAAAAAGAATAAAATGCTTCAGCAGACAGGCTCGCCGGTGGCCCTCATCACAGGGCGCAACCATTGCTGGTTGCGCCCGCATCTGTTCCGGTTCGCGCATGCGCAGAGCACACGCAGCGGCCATTAGGAATCGCGCATGCACAGCATGCCATGCGCACTCGGCCCCAATGTAATACAGAGCCCGTGGGGACTACAAGCCCCATAGTATTAGGGGCTGAGTACCACCTGACGCCAGGGAACCAATGTTATAGCTGTTTCCACAGGAAAGGGAAGGGAGATATACTGCATGTTGGGGCAGGAAGAGGCAGTCAAGGTCTGGACAGAGAGGGTGCAGGTAGGGTACCCAGAGAAGTGCTTCGGTGGGCTAAGCCATAATTGCCCCCAAGGTCCCAGATAGTCCCCTAAGCCACAGTAGAGGAACTTATATGTGAGTACTATAGGGAAAGGCCTCAGATAGGGACCCTTTTCACTGTAGAAATAGTGAGAGAGATGCTGCAGGACATTGCCTGAGGGAAGTGCAGCCTGTTGCAGAGGAGCCTACCCAGACTCCTTGATAGAGACTATTTATAGGGAAACACTCCAGTCGGGACACCCATCCAAAGGCATCCGTCTGAGGATCCATCCAAGAGAGGAGCATCAGACCACGCCGCGGAACCACGTCGCTGATCTGCAGATTGCTGCTGTTGTCCTGGTCTGGACTGAGACCAGGGAGGTATTAAAAAGTGCACCAATGGACCCCAACACACAAGGAAGTGCGCTATCCCACACACACAATCTTTGGGGAGGAACTTGCTGGTGGACACTCAGGGATTAAGTGCCGGGGCACTCCAGTACTTTGGGGTTCTCAACAGGGATGTGTTATTATGGGGTGATGATCTGCTAATGCTTTCAGACCTTCAGTGCCTTGGGGACATTCACTGGGACGGTGTTACTATTGAGTTATATCCTTTGGGTTATGTTATGATCTGGTATATGCATAAGGTATGCTTAGTAAATACTGTTTTTATACAAACGTGTGTAGCGGAGTCTCAGGCCTCCTGGTGACTAAACAGGTGACCGCAGCACGAGCAGTTCTGTACTAGGGGGTACAAGGGCTACACATACATAACTCTGTACCCATTGTACAGTGTTGCGGAATATGTTGGCGCTTCACAAATAAACAGTAATAATAATAATCCTCAAATTATACTAATTTATTTTCTCTTGTCTAATCCTTTATCTGGGAACTACTGCATCTAAAGAACAGACTTGCACCACCTTAAGAACATATGCAAAATTTTAAAGGTAAAATTGGTCCCCACAAGTTATTGCAACCTGAAAAGAATTGGAAATGTGTTCTCTTTTTAGCTTTCTGAGAACATGAAATTATCAACCAATTCAAATTGAAAAAAAAAAAAGAATAATTTCAAAGAGAGTCTAGAAGTTTAAAAAATCAAATGCATTTAGCTCCTAAATTCATTTTCAGCGGACTGCTGATGAATAACTGCCAGGCGAATGTTCACAGCTGCATGTTCTGCACAATAGACTTTCAATTATTGCTCAGCAGTGCCACCCTATACACAGTTTACACATTATGTAAATCAATGAACTTCTAATGGAAACATCTAGTTTAGTGTTTCACGTTAATTTACATAAATCATCTATGTGCCTCATTCCTGGTACCCCTATACCAACAATTCATCTACAATGCTATAATAAAGATAATTTTCTGTTTTAAAAGATTTTGCTTTCTATTTATCACCTAATTGGCTTTTCATCCAGTCAAGATTTATATTTATTTTTGCCAATTTACAGCTGAGCCCTCAGCTCTTTTTGTGTCTTCTTTGTCCAGCAGACCTTGCCTTTTCTCAGAATTTTTTTTCTAATATTGCCATTTTCAAATACACTCCTCATTGACCATGCTTGCATACGGAGTGTTATATGCAGAACATTTCACATTATGCTTTGTCTGTAGTTGACAAATAATTATGACTATGGAAAATCCACCTATACAAATAAAAAAAGCACAAAAGACAAAAGAACTGCTGAAGAGGTCTAAATACACGTGATACAGTATGTAAACACATAATTCTTCTCACAAGCCAGCTTGAAACATACTACAGTACATGCATATTATTCAGTGTAATATTTTTTGAAAAATAAAAAAAAATATGTTATGATCTTTGTGGGGTTAAAAAAAAAAGAGAGACTTTTTTCTGCAACAGCCTTATTGTGGAGTACAGCTTCTTCCTAATTGCATCACATTTCTCTGACAAGGGCCATAAGAAGAACGATCTGAATGTGGCCATACTCATAAGTAATCTTAGAACACCGAAAGAGAGACGGTTGCATGAATACAAATTTATGCAACTGTTCGGGACACTTAGCGTGGCCTAAACCGAGACCACAGTTTTATGAGTCACTACTGAAACGAGAGAACTCTCTTCCCATGAGTGCTAATGACCGTCAATACATACTGTGTTATATGTATGCACACACAACTGTCTCTTACACATACAAATACTCTATGTAAATTCATCCCTATATACCAATAGGGACCACATAGTATCTACACACACTTTTAATAATGCAGCACCATCTTACATTCCCAGACCTACCAACACCATTGATATACACTCCACTGCACACACACCTTTTTGTAAAGCGCTGTATACACTGTGGGCTCTTTATTTATATTTACATACATACACACACACACTCTTACAAAATTAACATTCAGGGACTATTTAACAGTCATAAATAACATACTACACAGGCGGGAGGGATAGGCTCTAGTCACAGATAACATTCCAAGAGACATTGTTTTTCAGTAAAACCCTTGCCTGCTTTATTCAATGTAACACCGCCGGAAGAAGAGATCAGTGTATCTCGAAAGCTCACCACAAATTAAAGCATTTCGTTAGCCAAAGAACGGTATCATCTATTCATTCTTGAATATATATATATATATATATATATATATATATATATATATCCAAGAGTAGTTGTGTGTAGGCGCACAGCAAACAAGGAACAGGTCAAGTGGCAAATGAAAAATGTTTATTAATGCTGCATTAAAAAACGGTGGAGGGTACAATACTCTTACGAGTTTCGTGCTGTGGGGCACTTTATCAAGGATCTTGATAAAGTGCCTCACAGCACGAAACGCGTAGGAGTATTGTACCCTCCACCATTTTTTTTTAATGCAGCATTAATAAACATTTTTGATTTGCCACTTGACCTGTTCCTTGTTTGCTGTGCAACCTACACACAATTACTCTTGGACATCTTTGGACTCTGGATGAGGCTGCACGCCTGTGGACATTAAGGGGAAACAGTGAGTACTCATTTTTTCTATGGGCCATCCCAAGGAGAAGGAAAAGTTATAACACTTTCGCCCCACACCTTCAGGGAATTATTGAGTCAATCTATGCAAGATCGAGTACTACACTTTTATCACATATATTCCCCCATCTGTCTACCTAAACATGGACTAAATGATGGGACCAAGCATTTGAGCTCCTACATAAACTATATACATATATATATGTATATATATACAGTGTTCGACAATGCTATACATTTACACGCCCAGGGTGAGTGGATTTAACCTCCGGGCGAGTAAATATTGGCCCAAGCAGCTCACGTGTTTTTTTAAATTACCCCTGCTTGCGCTGAAATTTCCCCTGCTCGCACAGCTGTTTGTCCCCCGCTCGCGCTGGACAAAAAAAAAAAAGCCGGAGGCGGGTTCATGTTGTTGGGGGAGATTACCCTGCTTCTGGCTCTCTGAGCAGTGCCCATCGGGCCATCCGCTCCCCCTCCAATCGGGCCATCCGTCCCCCACTCCCATCGGGCCATCCACCCCCCCCCCCGGGCCATCTGTCGTCCCCCCTCCCATCGGGCCATCCGCCCCCCCTCCCATTGGGCCATCTGCACCCCCTTCCATCGGGCCATCCGCCCCCCACCTCAAGCGGGCCATCCGCTGCCGGGCCCATCATGTTGGGCCAGGTTTGTTTCCGGGAGAGAAGCGGCAGCGGCGGCGAGGAGTGATGGAGAAAGTGTACTATGGGTTTCCGGGAGAGAAGCGGCAGCGGCGGCGAGGGCTGATGCAGAAGGTGACCGTTTGTTTTGCTTTGAGTGTACATCACCAAATTTCTTCTTGACATAATAAGGCTTCTTTAAAGGTTTCTTTAAAGCCTTACCTGTAGCCTTTAGAGTCGTCAGAAGGTTTTCTTTATTAGCCTTAGGCTTTGGCCTTGGCTTGGAAACAGCTGCCGCCTTTCGATTTTTCTGTATGACAGGCACGGCAGAGGCGAGTGGGTTCCTGCGTCCGTAGAATCGGGGTTTATCCATGGAAGCAGATGGCACAATGCAGTATCTGGACAAGGGCAAGCTCAGATACAGATCATCAAGTGGGAGGCTATACAATGTGTAACCTTTTATGCATGGCGACGAGGTGCAGCTGTTAAAAGTGGGCGTATTCTAATGTGACTCATTAAAGTATAAATACACCATCCATTTTGTGGATTCACTGCACATTGAATATACATTCTTGTGCTTGTATTTCTTTCTACACGCAGCGATGCCTGTTAAAAAGATTTATAAGGATCTCAGCATGAGAATAAAGGAGATGTACACAAGAGGACAGCGAATGGCGGATATTCAACTCTGGCTAAGTACTTCTGGCCTCGTTGTACCAGCAGAAATCATGAGCCATCATGCCCACGGTAAGACCAAAAAAATAAAGAGGACACCAACGGTATCTACCGCATAAGTACTGTACTGTACTATATCTATCTATTTTTATTGTTATCGCTGTATATTTATATAACTCTATTCTATACAGTATCTTTATATTGTTATTGTTATCGCTGTATATTTATATAACTCTATTCTATACAGTATCTTTCTATTGTTATTGTTATCGCTGTATATTTATATAACTCTATTCTATACAGTATCTATCTATTATTATTGTTATCGCTGTATATTTATATAACTCTATTCTATACGGTATCTATCTATTATTATTGTTATCGCTGTATATTTATACAGTATAACTATTCTATTAAAGTAATATCTATATTTGGCCATACTGTAGGCCTGAGCATAAAAGTTGCCATGCTCAGTAGCACTCCTCTGTGACACTCATATGCTTATATATATGTTGTGGTTATTTTGGGGGTTTAATAGTAGCTTGTTAGGTGTCCAGTATGCTGAGCATAAAAGTACCTGTACTTGTGGCCCACTGTAACGTATTGTTGTTTTTCCTTTAAACTGTAGGGAGACAACTGTTCTGGTTGACAGAATAAGTGAAGAGAATGATGAGAAGAGTGCCTTAAGGGTCAAAGATACTCTGCAGAAAAATCACAATCTAACCGTATCAGAGACCAGCATTAAGAAGATGAGATGCAGAATTGGATGGAAATATGGACGTGTGAGGTTAGTACTGGACAGTACAGGAGGTGAAAAGTGTGGTTTAATAAACTGTACTGTACCTATAAAATTATTCCTTGTCATTACAGAGCGTACCCTATGATAAGGGATGTCAACAAGATAAAGAGAGTGGTCCAGGCACAGGCATGGATTGACAGTGGCGAAACTTTTCAGGATTGCATCTTTACTGACGAGTCTACTGTATCTCTGGAGAAATTTGCCACCTTTGCATTCCACAAAAAAGGATGCATATCTATGAAGCCTTGTCCAAAACACCCAGTGAAGATGCATGTGTGGGGTGCCATCTCTAGGCGTGGACCAGGATGCATCGTCATCTTTGATGGTACAGTATAATAATGCACAAAGTCACATGCTGTAGCCTTAAGCTACTACAGTAGTGTGCTACTACTACTATAGTAGTGTGCATTATTTTGAGCACTTTTCTTTTCTTGTTACAGGAATCATGAATAAAGCTTTTTTCCAAGAGCAAATAGTGCCGGAGATTGTGGAATACATCACACGTGAATTCCCAGATGGTCACCGTTTCTACCAGAACAACAATCCGAAGAACACCGCGTCAACTGCGCATATTCTTGCCTGCGATATCAACTGGGTAAAGACGCCAGCGGAGTAAGTATGGTAACCGTGCCTCATTTTCCCCCACTGTTTACTGTGTATCTCTATAACTAATTCTCCTTTTTTTTCCCCTCCAATGACAGATCGCCAGACTTCAATCCTATCGAAATGGTCTGGCATCAGCTGAAGGACCATATCCGAAAAGTGGTGAAACCCTCAAAAAAGGATGAGTTGGCGAATGGCATAATGAGTTTTTGGAACGATGTGCTCACCGTGGAACGCTGTAATAAATATATCGACCATATTGCGACTGTGTTGCCCATTGTGATAGAGCGTAATGGGCAATCATCAGGAAGGTAGTATAGTACTGTACTGTAGTATGGTAAGTAAAGGCACACCAAGTACAGCATGATACAGGTAAGTATGGCACAGATTGGTTTACAGAATACAGCATGCACTTTACTGCACTAATTTTTATTTTATAGAGAGAGCTGGCTGCACTACCAATCTTGTTACAAAGTATTTTACAGTACAGTAGTTCCAGTAGACAGTAGTTTGACAGTAGTATGGGGGGAGAAAGAGAGTGGAGGATGGGGGAGAGTGAGAGAATGATGGGGCAGAGAGAGAGGAGGATGGGGAGAGAGAGGAGGATGTGGTGAGAGGAGAGAAAGAGAAGAGGCTGAAGGAAGGAGAGATAGGAGGATGTGGGAGAAGGAGAGAATCGGTTGAGATAGAGGAGAATGGTGAGAGGTAAAGGAGGATGGGGATGGAGAGAGGAGGATGGGGAGAGAGAGAAGGAAAGGGTGAGAGAGAAGGAAGGGGGTGAGAGGCGGATGAGGGAGAGAGAGAGGAGGATAAGGGAGAGATAGCAGGATGTGGGAGAGAAAGGAGGATGGGTGGGTAGATAGAATTGCGGAGAGGGAGAATGGGGTGGGAGAGAGGGAGAGGATTTATAAGGGATCTGTCTGAAAAATCCTAGATGTATAATTTATTATTTTATTTATTATTATATAAAATAATAATTTATAAATTATACCATATTATAGAGGAATCGAACCCAGGACCTTTCATATGGTAGTACCAATTCCCTACCTGCAAGTTTGTGTGATGTCACAGTATATTTATAGAGTCTGTTTTATCACACCAATCCTGTGGCGTAGCTGGTAGGGAATTGGTACTAGCATATGAAAGGTCCTGGGTTCGATTCAAGCATGTGTATTATATCAAATGTATTCCTGTTCAACTTACACATGGCGTAGGGGTGTGTCTATGTGTCCTTTAGCAATAAAGCATTGAATGTTTAAAAAAAAAAAAATCCCACATTGTGTAGGGGTGTGTTTGTGTCAAGTGGCCCTCCTCTGCGCTCGAACGTCTACGTAAGTGCCACGCAAGTGGACGCAGCCTGATGAAGCAGGGAGAGCTGCAGACAGGAAAAAACTGCAGATGCCGGTAAATCTTTGCGCAGCAAAATTTTATAACGCAATCCCGGTTATAACACGGTCTCATTCTGTGGACCCTGAGGAACACGTTATAACGAGGTTCAGCTGTAACTCCCTTACACTATTCTTGCCATTTCATAGAACTAGCCTGCTCTCTTTACTCATTGATTTCAAAACGATATGCAAAACCGTTCATATCTTTTTGAAAATATAAATAAGGAGTTTTAAAACAAAGCTATAGGAAAAGTCAAAATAAGGTAACCATCAAATTCCAAAAATGTTGTTTCTTCATAAATGCTTCACGAAGTGTCTTATTCTACAGTATATATGCCAAAGTGTTCATCTGGGACATTTTAAGCCCACAATTCCTATAGATGTATGTAGAATTATGTAATAACGGGTTATTTTATACAATGTGAAGTGGCCATTGGGTGATTTTTGGCTTAAAATCCCTATTGAAGGCTATCAGGCTATATATAATGTACCCTTAAATTTTGATGTGTCGGAAATATCCATCACATGATTTTCTCCAATATAGACCCGCCTACATTTGTTAACCACTTTTATAATTTGATACAATTTTGTTTTTTTTCTGTGCAATTTTGTTTGATGTGCTGTAGTGATGTGAAAAATTGCAATCTTATTTTTTTTTAAAAAATATGTCCCCCCCCCATTCCAGCAATACCCATATTTATTCTATGGCAAAATTATTGTTAGAAATGCCAAATTCTCATTCAACTGGCCAAACTGTTTTGGGTAAAAAGTTTTTAATTTTCTAACTTTATTTTAAAATGTTCTAACTTTTTTAAAGTTAGAGCAGATTTCACAGATAAATACACATTTCTGAAGTGATAAATGTATCCCTGCAGAATCTAGTTCTTACACATTTACTCCATAGATAATTGATCAAAGTAATCAGTCTGTGGAATGATTGCACATACATTATGAAGTGTGTCTAATTTTATTCCTAAGTATCATCTTCATTATAATTGTATCGTAACATATTTTAAGAATCAAACATAATTTATGCAGTTATATTCCTACAGTATGTAAAATCCACAGATATATTTTGTGCTGAATGATAATAATAGCCTTATGAATTTGTGTGTACTGGGGAGATTTACAAACTAACAGTCTAGACATCTTCGGAAGGTACAGTATAGCATGTCGCAGAATTATAAAGCTTTCTGGAAGTAGCCATATGTTCTTTTATTTTTACCAAGTTATTTTATGGAAATGCTTGGGCCTAAAGTACTTAAGATTTATGACCAGCTTTATTGTGGACTTGTCTGCAGCCGTGACGCCAGCATGTAAGAATGCTATTCTATACAGATGGGCATTGCAACCCAATTTTTTTATTTCGGCATTTCGGTGGGCATAGTTGATATATAGAATAAATCCTTGACCAACATACTGTAAACAGGAAGACAAAGGACAAGTTGATTGCAAAACAGCTTCATCCTACAAAAGCCACAGCTCAGCTATTTGAGGCAGAGAATCTCATCTAGCCAATCGTTCCAGCAGAATTATTGTAAGGTATCGTCTCTTAATTCATATCAGGAGGGTGAAATCTTCTGATAAAATGTGTGTATGATAATATGCAAAGTGTATTCAAATTATTTAAATTAGCATATATCCCAGGTATCTCAGATGTGTCAACTTTTGTGCACAGGTATCTCTCCAGGTATTGTATAAAGGTGTTTTTGAGGAGGTATATAAGTCACTTGGTACTCGTTAAACTTCTATATGTATTCGACATTTAAAGGCATTGTTAACAATAACTGCCTTAAGTGCAAATGCTATGCCAAAAGAGGTGCACCTCATGACAAGTCCTATCCGCTGCTCTCCCTTATTCTTATCTCATGTTATGTACTGTACTGTATATGAGGTCACAATCCCAGTAGCACCCCTTTTGGCACAAATATATATGTTGTGGTGGGTTTGGGCTCTGAGTTTGCAGGGGTTGTTTGTGTTTGGTAAACAATTGTTTGGAGATTTGTGACCCCTCCTCTCGGGATTTAAGCTCACTCATCCCACTAAATTGCAGGTCTTGTTATGCACGGGTTAATGACCAGTCTATTAAGACAGCTCTCCCTCCATTAGAAAGGTTAGGAAAGCTTATGCAGGTAGTGTCCAGACTTGCAAAACAGGGGACAAATTGGCTTGGTTTGCAAGCTTAAAATGCTTTGGCCAAATAATTTAACTAAATGACCCTCACTTATGAAAAGAAAAACAGATTAAGTATTTAACTTTATAATTTGTCATATTGGATGTAGCACTGAGGCTTTTTGTTTGTTATATACATGAGGTCACAATCCCATTAGCACTCCCTTTGACACAAATATATATGGAGTGGTGGGTTTGAGTTCTGAACTTGCAGGGTTTGTGTGTGTTTAGAAAAATATTATGACAAAAGGTTGACAAAGATACAGTTTAAATAATAGTTATAACATATAACTAAGGCCTCTGTGTCTACATGGGAGTAACCCCAGGTTAAGGTATTAATTAAATAACGTAGCATTATTTTTTGGCGTTAACATTACAAGAGCTTTTTGAGTCAGTTAATATTTTGTTTGCAGTTTACAATATTTACCTTTAATTTCCCCAAACATCTGCTTTTTTCAATGCTTGGCTTTTAACATAACGTTAACATAAGTTAAAGTGACACTATTTTCTTTAGTGAGTACAGCTTTATAATTAAAGTTAAGTTAACTCAGATTAACAATACATTAAATGGATTTTAGTTTAGTGAGTTAGGACCTGAGTAATTTCCATATGTGGCCACACACAGGTAACTCTCATATTAAGCCTAGACCTATACTGGGGTTATAAAAGAGGGAGGTCTTCAGCAGGATTTAGGAATAACAATAGGGACATTTGACAGGAGAGCATCTGAGGATAGTCCTACATTTAGATAAACCTAACCCGGATACTGTTTCTGCCCATGATGAGCCAACCATGAGGATGTGGGCATCAAGGGATCAATGCGCTAGAGGTAGACTAAAAAGAGCACATCTCTGCCACAAAGAGTAAGTCTACAGTACATAGCTCTTCCCTAATCCCACAATCTAGTGCCCCTGACACTGTTATTGTTATAGCTGATTAATAAAAAGATTTGTTTTATCCAAGTCTCTGTCATCTGGCTGTCTTTCTCCTCACTAAAATGGGAGAGGGAGAGAGTTTATTTTTGGCTAGAATCCCAAATTGCTTAAAACACCCCCCCCCCACCCGTCCCACCCACCCTCCCGCCCCCCCCAAGGGAGATCTGTAGTTACATGGTATGGTTGTGGTGCTGTGTAGCTCACCTGTGGTATTCCAGGAGGCCTGAGTCTCCACAGATGGTAGAGGGAGCAGCAACAGGACAAGAAATCGGTTTGGGTTCATTGGTATAGCGCCTCCATCCTGTAGAGCTCTGCCAGAGGCAGGGAGTAGTCCCTACAGGAACCTCTTCCAATAATACACACAGGCAAGGAACAGTTCACCATTTATTGGCAGGTCAGTCCTGATCCTTCCTTCTCATGCAAGATAGGTACTTTACACACAGCATACATGGAACACTTCCCTCGCAGCTTGCATGGTAATTCTCCCTGACTAGGCCCCCGAGGCTAATCTCAGCCCACTTAGCTCCTGATGGGGCAAGGTAGAAATATTGCCCAACTCCCTAAGGAGCAGGCTACACTGGAACACCCTGATTTTGGTAGGGAACCATCTTTTATACCAGGGGAGGGTCCCACTCTTAGGCTTTGGTTAAATGGGCAGCACTCCTGCAGTGAGCACACACCCCTGGCACATGCTCCAATGGTTCCAGACTGCACCTGGAAACCATTACAAATGAACTCCTGACTAAAGGAACTCACATGCTGGCCAATGTGATAGGGATTGAACCCTTACCTAGACTTACAATGCTAGGGCCAGGAAACACATAGCCAGGGACACTAGACTACACTTATATACCACCCCAAACACACATTTAGAGAACACGAGAGACACCTGTGCACAAAAAGGAACACAGCGAAGATACTCCCCATTATTCAGAGTCTGGAAGGATTTTTTTAAGTTTGTCAAAGTAAACCTTAGTGGCCTTAGATAGAATTGCATGCTTTCATGAGGTTTTTTTAATAACACAACTTTTGAGGGTTTGTGAAGAAATAGAACATTGTGTGAAAATGTGTGGGCTAATCTTTGACATATTCATCTATCTCTATTCATGCAATAGAGGCTGCAAAGTGGTAAAGGGGAGAAATAGTGAGCTTAAATGGGAAAGCTTATAACCCATCACGTATGCCTTCCCAGGGTTTTGCAGGTGCAGAATACAGTAGAAAGTTATATTTTTTGTAAAATAGAAGCAGTAATATTGGAATTTATTCAAAGGCCTGTAGATTTTTTTTAGACATTGTCAAAAGTCAAAAAAGCAACAAAAAAAGAAGGCCTATTAAACGTTATTTTTTAGAGCAGCTGAGAGTTTTCATCCAAAACCCTTGAATTTTTATTTCTGGATCTCACATCCATGGATTATAGTATCAGATAATATTATACATTTTTAAATACTGAGAGCCATGAATCACAGTTCTGGTTAAGGTTTGTTTATCAATATTATTTTCACTGTTTACGACTTTCTTTGTCATAATCAAATTGCAGATATTAAATTAGTATTGTAAAAGTAACAGTAGCATGTTTACCAGAATCAATACTAGAAGGATATAGTACATGAAATTAAGATAAGATATTACACTTAAAAAGTATATAAGAAAACATTATTTGCTCAGTGAGATTTTGCCAGGTGAATATGTAGAAGGAAAGGAGCACAGCATCCGCATCAGTGGATCAAAAATAGATAGGGCAACTCCAGATGTAGTAGATTTGTGTTTATTGCACAATCAGCTTAGCAATGAAGGTGTAGGAAACACACCAACATGTTTCATCCAACAGGACTTTGCCAGGTGAAGCCTGATCTATTCACACAAAAATTAATCTTAATTAAAGAGGGCGACAATACAAAGATGTTTAAGTCTTAGGCCGTGCTTATAGTGCTGGCGACGCGACGTCACCCGAAAATCAAATGCATTGCCGCCGTCACGTGCGCTTATAGTAAGCGCGATGGCGACAATGCGACCGAGTGAAGTCGCCGTCACGAAAACTGGTAGCAGGCAAAATTTGATTTTTCAAGGGCTGTCGCCTCATGTGACGGCCCTTGAACCAATCAAATGGCCTGAAACCCGCGATGCCACTGCCCGGCGAAACATAACTTTCGCCAGTGGCGATGGGTGACAACACCCGTCGTGTCGCCGTCACCATCGACAGCACTATAGGCGCGGCCTTAATGTGAAATTGTTGTGGCAAAAGTTCTGGTGGTATTGGTGCCTTCTGTCTCCAGCTACAGTATCTACAATCTCATGATCAATGAGGCTGCGTCCTCAGAAACTGAGACAAGTCCATAACAAAAGGCCTACTTCTTAGCATGGTAAGCAGTGTCTGGCCAAAGTGTGTTAGTTCCAGATCTCACAAACAGAATAGAACACAATAGAAATGGAAAAATGTGTATTTTTCAACCCACAGTGAACTGTTAACTTTGTTAGGTTTAGTTAGTGCTAGGGTGTCTTAGGGCTAGAGAACAGGCCCACCAACAGCTTCCTGGGACAAAGGAATGAATTCTTAACCGGGGTCCTAGGTCATTGAGCGGGGATATGGGGCAGATATGCTGTCACATGAAGGGGGAGAAGAGTAGCCCAACGTGTGATCTACTCCCACCTATACTTCTGAGGATGCCATCATGGGCTCAACTTAACAGTGTTTTTTTATTCCTAAAAAAAAATAACCTAAAACCAAATATAATGCAAGTCTGAGAGCCTCAGATATTTTTTTAACAACCACTCTAGCGGTTTACATTAATTTTATTTTTGAGAATGCAAATTGCCAGGTTTGGAGATTCACACGTGTAATGGGCAATGTAGCTCATGACTCCATATATCCTGATGAGACCATAATGTATCAGGCCCTTTGTTTCCTCACAAGTAAGGATTCCTGTTGACTTGCTTCCCTTGACAAACCACCGTCGCCAGTATTGCCAGCAATTGTCAATGGCTAGCATATAATATATGCATATAAGATATTTCACATTATTTAAATTTAATGGTACTGTATTATACATGGTTAACCAAAATAATCAAATAATCATTAAGTAATTGTTCAAATTGCATATGCAAGTATATACAAATGATCCACGTGTATATACACAAGCCTGGGCCAAGTATAACATCTATGATTATTACAACGTTCTCTATACTACTGTTACAGAACTTCACTGAAAATCTTAATTAGCAACTACTAGAATATTTCTATGCTAGTCTCTTTATATTAGATACAATTGCATTCCAATCTGTAATAAAAAAAATGTTACTGTGTTTAGCAACTGTGACACCGTGGAGAAAGTAGCAAACTTGGCAAAGCCCAGTAAAGAAGGAAAGCAGCAAAGCCAGTAGCAAACTGTCCAGGACTCAGAGGGTTAATACTGGTGTAAAGATTTGCAGGGAAATGCAATCAGACAGAAATATGGGGGAGGGACTACTGGAGTTGAGAGATAAGAGCTGCATGAGGTAGCTTTAAAATAGCAGCTCACCTATCAATAAAGAAAACACAGATTGCTTTATAAACTGCTAAGAAAAGGATACTGGAGGCTGAAATGGAGCCACCAAGAGAGATTGGACTGTGAGTTGCCAGATGGCATTTTCAAATTTCTTTATGATGTTTTGTTGCAAGGAACCCTGTAACCCTTGCCAAAAACAAACAGAAAATGCAATGCTGTTCCGAGTCTGAAAAATACAGGGGAAACTGATTATGGGCTATGGTTGTAACAAAAATAACATCAGTTACTGTTTAAGTTGCACTTTCTAGCTGACAAGTTTATTATTTTGGTGTAGCTGGGCTGAGGGCCCTAATCACTCAGACCAACACAATAAAAGAAAACTGTACAGATTTAGCCACGATTATTGCACCTGTCCGAGTAGGACATACAGAAGAGTCCAGCAGGAGAAGTGGCCATTGTTTCAAACCACACTATTTAATCTGCGGGAGCGTAACCCCAGATGCAAGAAAACATTGGCTACATCTGTACCTGTTTTTGTATGTGTTGTTGCATTTGATGCAAATCACAATGCTAAATGTATCAGTCTATTTTGCCAGCATTACTTTTTATTATGTTGAACAGGAAGAAGCTCTGCTATTTTTCTTACCCTACCTTATAATATTTATCCTTAATTTCTTTAGTACACAAGCAAATGGCGCCTAAATGTGTATATGTTTTTGTCTCTTCATTGTTTAAAGAATATCATTAAATTGTGCTTAGGCTTATTCTACCCATATTTGTATCAAACTATTTTCTGCAAATAATAACAATTTAGATATTTTTCAGATTTAAGCACTTTACTTCCTTTAAATAATATTTTGCATCTCTTTTCACAAAAAATAAAGTGTAATAACTTATCATGATTTTAGAAACGTCATAAAAAATATGTTTATAACCTGTATGCTTAAAATTCTCAGTATCTTGCAGAAAGTTGTTTTTTATTTACATATTTTGTTGTCAATACGTAGCCTCAAAGACAGTAAACTGCACAGAAGGATTAATACTGCGGGATTACATGTTTAGGAATAGGACCCTGCAGCCTTAATCCTATTGGTCCATCTGCAAGCAGAAAATACCACTACTCACCTTTCAGATTAGCTGCACAGCCATGTCTGGTACCTGCCTGCAGGTGCCTCTCCTGTCTGTACAATATCCGTGTTCCCCGCTCGCTGAAGGTACAGTAAGAAAAGTAGGCTGTATTTCCCTTCCCCTGGATGATGTAGATGTCCTTATATGGGGCTCTACATCATGAGGGTGAGGCTAAATGGCCATATTTTGTCATCTACATCATCAAGGGAGCTGGACAGGACAGGGTGACATCATGTGTGCTGAAATTTTTAAAGACACAGCACATCAGTACTACCTCCATGCTGCATTCCATATTCCGCTGATAATTCTGTCTGGGTGACTATCAGATTTTATCTCACAATGCTTGTGATTACTCTCCTCTTGTTAGAGCATCTCTTACCCCTCCTTTAAAAATATTACATTTATTGTACTTGTTTACACTATGGAGCATGCACTACTCATCTTTATCTTAATATATAAAATCGAAAGGTTAGTGCTATCTGCGGTGAATCTGATTAGTACTCAGCCTCTGGCCAATCAGATTGGTGGGTCTGACGTCACCCAACTGCCACTCTCTTCCCCCTCGGCCACACACACACACACACACACACACACACACACACACACACACACACACACACACACACACACACACACACACACACACACACACACACACACACACACACCTCTCTCCCTCTCTCTCTCTCCCCCTCCCCGGTGCTCAACTCTCTCTCCCTGGCACTCACCTCTCTCTCCCTCCCCGGTGCTCAGCTCTCTCTCCCTCCCCGGCGCTCACCTCTCTCTCCCTCACCGGCGCTCACCTCTCTCTCCCTCCCCGGCGCTCACCTCTCTCTCCCTCCCCGGCGCTCAACTCTCTCTCCCTCCCCGGCGCTCAGCTCTCTTTCTCTCCCTGGCGCTCAGCTCTCTCTCCCTCCCCGGTGCTCACCTCTCTCTCTCTCCCTGGCGCTTACTTCTCAATCCCTCCCCGGCGCTCACCTCTCTCTCCCTCCCTGGCGCTCCACTCACCTCCCTCCCCGGCAGGGGAACAGGCAGTGGCCAGGCAGGCTGCAGCTGCCTCGCAGTGCCTAAGATGGCGGCGCCCGGAAGGAACCCCTTCCTCCCTCGCGGCGCCGAGTGAGAAGATGGTGGCGCCCGTAAGTAGAGGTAGGTGTCGCATGTGTGTCGCTCTACCACTCTCCCACTTCCTCCCCCCCCAGAGCACGCTCTCTGGCAGTGGCCAGGCAGGCTGCAGCTGCCTTGCGGCGCCTAAAATGGCGGCGCCCGGAAGGACCCCCTTCCTCCCTTGCGGCGCCGAGTGCTAAGATGGCGGCGCCCGAAAGTAGAGGTAGGTGTCACGTGTGTGTCGCTCTCCCACTCTCCCACTTTCCCCCACCTCCCAGAGCACGCTCTCTACGGCTCAACATCCCCGAGGAACAGGAGGAGTGTGGCAGGGAGTTAATACCTCCTTTGTGCCACCGGGAGTCGGCGGAGGCCACGAGGGGGGAGAAAACCAGTGGCAGCCCGAGGAGCACGGCATGCTGGAAGGTGAGGAAATGCAGGGGGAGGAATCCATGCCTTTGACGCCCCCCCCCCTGCCTTTGACACCCCCCTCTGCCTTTGACACCCCCTCTGCCTTTGACGCCCCCCCCCTGCCTTTGACGCCCCCCCCTGCCTTTGACGCCCCCCCTGCCTTTGACGCCCCCCTGCCTTTGATGCCCCCCCCCTGTCTTTGACCACCCCTGCCTTTGACACCCCCCCGCCTTTGATGCCCCCCCTGCCTTTGATGCCCCCCCTGCCTTTGACACCGCCCACCCTGCACTTGACGCCCCCCCTGCCCTTGATGCCCCCCCCTGCCTTTGATGCCCTCCCCTGCCTTTGATGCCCTCCCCTGCCTTTGATGCCCCCCCGCCTTTGACGCCCCCCCTGCCTTTGATGCCCCCCCCTGCCTTTGACGCCCCCCCATGCCTTTGACGCCCCCCCTGCCTTTGACGTCCCCCCTACCTTTGACGCCCCCCCGCCTTTCACAACCCCCCCTGCCTTTCACGCCACCCCCTGCCTTTCACGCCCCCCCCCCTGCCTTTCACGTCCCCCCTCCCTGCCTCCGGGCAACGCCAGGTATATCAGCTAATTATAGATATAGATATCTCTTCCCACAATATATATATCTGGAATAATGATAAACTGGGGTGAGCCTAGTGTACTATGGTCACTACATTGATGATATGATTTTGATTTGGGATGGCAGATCTTCAGTATGTCCTCTCTTCCTTATATATCAATTATATGGATTTGAAATTTACTTTCTCTATTAGTCCAAAATATTGGTATTTCTGGACATTAATTTATCACTAGATGAGGAATTTAACATGTAAACATTTTAAATCAGTGGCAGTGAATAGTTATATTCATGCTGCAAGTAATTATCATAAACATTGCTTGGACAACATCCCTATGGGACAGTTACATCTCGTTTGCTGAAACTGTTCCGCAGATACTGATTTTAAAAACAGTCATATATTTTGATTGATAGATTTATAGCCAAGGGTTATACTGACGAATTGGTCCTGGACTCCTTATAATACAGTGACAAATATGGATAGAGACATGATGTTGGTCAAATCTAAAGAAAAAAGGATGAGTAGGAATCAAGGTATTAAGAACACTCTGCACCAAGGGGCACCAAAGTTTCTTACTAAATGTAATCATTCAAAAAATTCTATACATAAGATTTTAACTAAATACCGGGATATACTTTTGGAATCCCAGAGGGGAATTCTGTGTGGCAGAGCAAGGTGCATCACTTGTATGCATTTAAACCTTGCTAACCATTTTTGTTCTTTCAATAATTCTGCAAATATCAAGGTTATGGGAAGGCTTAATTGCCTTAGTACAGGCCTGCACAACTTGTAAAGCGAGAAGGGCCGAACTGCTCCAAGGAAAACAGATTCGGGCCGCACGGGTAAAATCATCATCATCATCATCATCATCATAAACCCCCCCAGCACCTCTCATCATCATCATCATCCTCATATCTCCTCCAGCACCCCTCATCAATCTCTCCAGCACCCCTCATCATCCTCATATCTCCCCCAGCACTCATCATCTTCATATATCTCCCCCAGCACCCCTCATCCTCATATCTCCCCCTGCACCCCTCATCATCAACCTTTGCAAGACTCACCCTCTATCTCAAACCCCACCACACACATCCCACCCCCCTGCACCTCACCTCCCTGCACCTCACCTCACTCTCCCCCCTGCATCTCACATCACATCCCTGCACCTCACATCACCCAGAGATAAAAGACAAAAAAAGCGCAAAACGCAAATGGTGAAGTATATCAAAAATAATGATTTAGTATAAAAGAGGTAAGTATTCTGCGTACATCATAAATGAACATAAATCACATTCACGTGTAACATTAGGCGCGATCCTCAAGGCGGAACACCACCGCTGTATGCATGTCGCCCTCCCATAGTGAGCGAAGATCCACACGGGCGCGTGCCACGAGTTACAGAGACTTCCACTTTGCCATAGAGACTATTTGCTGTGACGTGTACATTGTACAGAAAGGACGTTACAGTGTGGTGTCGACCCTTACCTTTGGAGTACCTTAGATGCTGATTGCAGGACAACATCGTGTGAGAGACAGATGACGTCAGAATAACAGCAGGAAAGGATCCATTGGGGTTACATTTCCGAGACCACCATCTCTGATGACGAGTGTGCGGTAACTTCGTGTAATATTACACGTGAATGCGATTTATGTTCATTTATGATGTACGCAGAATACTTACCTCTTTTATACTAAATCATTATTTTTGATATACTTCACCATTTGCGTTTTGCGCTTTTTTTGTCTTTTATCTCTTAGTGCGTGGGAGTGCTGAGCCACTCTATAATTATAGCTGCATACGCTGACACCAACGGTTTTGTATGGTTTAAACACATTTTTTATCACTTCCACAGTAGGGAAGTGCCTTATATAGTAAGATTTTTTGTCACACACATGATTATATAAGGAACAAGTGGTGTATTGTTTGACATTGTTTAAACACGGTTAAGTTGTGTTTTGGGTTGCGCACTTTATTCTTCTTCTACCTCACATCACCCCCCTGCCCTTCACCTCACATCACCCCACTACACCTCCCCCCCTGCACCTCACTTCACTCTCCCCCCTGCAACTCACTTCACTCACTCCCCTGCACCTCACCTCCCCCCAATGGCACCTCACGGAGCAGGCAGGACTAGCACACTTCTTGATAAAGTTCATCTGAATGAAACGCGTAGAAGGTTTGCTGCTGTTCCACACCATATGATTCCCCAATAAAGGACTTTTTATTGCAAGACCTGCTCTCCTCGTTTGCTGTGCGCTGCACACCCTGGCTTTTGGAGTTTCTATCCTACTTCAGCTGCACGCTTTGGAAGGGAGACCCTGGGAGAGGCAAGACTGTGAGTACATACCTGTGGCTTACCCGATGAGGAAAAAGGGGGGGTGTCCATTGGCAACCTACCCTGACCTTCAGGGTATCTTATGCCCTCTTAAGGCTTAGTACTGCTATTGTATAATTTATCATACCCAGCCTACACTCCCTTCCATCATATACGGCCCCAGCACTTTGAGCACCATTTTCACAAATAAACACACACACACACACCTCCTATCTTTCTTGATTCTGGGGATCGTGGTCCTGGGTATCGTGGTGCTGGGGCTGTTGGTGCTGGGGATTGTGGGGCTGCTGATGCTGGGGATTGTGGGGCTGCTGATGCTGGGGATTGTGGGGCTGCTGGTTCCTCCCTCCTCCCCTCCTCTCACACAGACAAACTCCCCCTCTGGCGGAATCCCTGATCGGGCGCGGTGGCCATTATTTATTTTTCCGCAATCCCCATTATAACGCAGTGGCAATATGTGTACCCCAAGCACAGCGTTATAATGGGGTTCAGCTGCGTGTGTATATATATATATATATATATATATATATACACACACACACACACACACACACACACACACACACACACACACACACACACACACACACACACACACACACACACACACACACACACACACACACACACACACACACACACACACATACATTTTTGGATTTTAAATGATTTATCTCCAGTGCATCCATATTCAGTGAGGATTACTATGGCTCTACCTGGGTCCATGGGAGTTATTAATTGATATGTTAAATACATTCGATAATTAATATGTCAGTTTGTATCAGTTTTAATTAAAGTATTATTTGTTAGTATTATATGTGGATTTTAATATATTATATCCATATTATGGTTTGGATATCTGCATCTCTGTAAATGTATAGATTTCTCTTTTGATCTTTATCTCTATACACATTCATTTCTATCAAATGTTCTGCTTACACTTTGTCTAATTACTTGTTGCCCTGGTTACCAAGCACCTACAAACTACAGTATTTAAAATGCCTTGAGAGCAGTGGATGAAGTCATGTGTCATAGTGACGAAACACGTTGGGTTGCAAAGGGGATTCCTTATTCTCAGCTGTTTGGTGGGATGCTAAATATACAGAACCCTGTGTACTGTGTAAAACCTCCTTAAGAACTGCTTGTTCCATCTGATATGCTATAGACTAACCTGATCCCTGGTTGATGGTTAAACAGGAATGTTTGAAATCACCAAGGAGCGCAGCTTTTCTCCCTACAAAAGTTGGCTGGTGACTATACAATCTCACACCTCCTCTCTTCTCAAACAGATTCGCACCGAGTGAACACACGTGATGAGCGGGTGCTGCTTCCTATTGCGGCCGCTGGGAACCGCAACACTACTCTTCCAGGTCCTCTCTCGGTATACCTCTGCCGCTACTCCTGGATTCAACGCGTTTCAATATGCCAGATATCTTCGTCAGGACACGTTGTGTCCTGGGTTGTCCTGGGTTGTTTAAATTAATGTTTGGATACTAGTTCTTTGGTATGAGTACAATCCAGACATTTGACCATTCCTCCTTATTTTTTTTACTTTTTCCATGTTAGCTTGTTGAAATATTCTGTAATTTTCAGAGGAAAAAAAAGACTTTCAATAAAAGATAATATAAATGTATGTATGTAAATACATACATACATACATATATATATAATCGGAAATAGCTGTGTTAGTCCAGTTGCAATAGTGCAAAATAAATGAGTACATTTATAGTAGTAGTGTGTGTTTATGTATGTCTATCTATCTATCTATCTCAACCACGTTATAGCACGATCCGCTTATAATGCAGTGTGAGCGTGGCTCCCATTTATTTGAGGGGGTGAAAACTTCCAGGATTTGCTGAGAGGAATGTCCGTGTCAGTGTGTTACAGAGGGGTTTCCTGCCCTTGTAATTTCAACCCTCTTCCCTCCCCAACTTCCGTCTCTGAAATTTTTCAACACTGGAAAGTAGAAATGCCCAGATTTCAGTCACATGAATTCCTCTAACTCCATGACCCAGAGAGAACTGAAACAGTAGTAGTGGGTATTTCCTTGGATCCCATGACCTTGTCATGTCATGCCCTAGTTCCTGTCACATGCAGTGTTGGAGCAGGGGCAGATTAACCCCTTCAAGGCACAAAGTCAGCAACGCATTGCAAAGCGAAAGAGTCCATTCACAAAGGTTTTTATAGCCTTATTTCCATTAAAAGTGCCAGTCCTCCATGGAAAAGATTGGGGCTTTATTTTAGCATTAGTAAAGCCCTGGGGTGTTCTTCCGATCTTTGGCTCTTACAAAACACACACAGACATAAACACACCTCCTATCTTTCTTGATTCTGGTGATCGTGGTCTTCGGTATCGTGATGCTGGGGATTGTGGGGCTGCTGGCTCCTCCCTCCTCCCCTCCTCTCATACAGAAAAACTCCCCCTCTGGCGGAATCCCTGATCGGGCGTGGTGGCCATTATTTATTTTTCCGCGATCCCCGTTATAACGCAGTGGCAATATGTGGACCCCAAGCACAGCATTATAATGGGGTTCATCTGTGTATATATATATATATATATATATATATATACACATGAAGGTCAGTCAGCACACTGTAGTAGAAAAGGTTGTAATAGCAGATGCTAGTCCCATAGAGAATAAGTATGATACGAACCAATCCAAAGACCAGTAAAGAGACAGCAGACCGCACGGGGTTAATCCAAAAATCTATATTCACAACGTTTTATTCACACGGCCCTGAGGAAGGTCTCTCTGTGGGACCGAAACGTTGGCTTACGTGTATTTCATGTTGTGAATATAGATTTTTGGATTAACCCCGTGCGGTCTGCTGTCTCTTTACTGGTCTTTGGATTGGTTCGTATCATATATATATATATATATATATATATATATATATATACATACATGTTTGGATTTTAAATGTTTTATCTCCAGTGCATCCATATTCAGTGAGGATTACTATGGCTCTACCTGGGTCCATGGGAGTTATTAATTGATATGTTAAATACATTCGATAATTAATGTGTCAGTTTGTATCAGTTTTAATTAAAGTATTATTTGTTAGTTTTATATGTGGATTTTAATATATTATATCCATATTATGGTTTGGATATCTGCATCTCTGTAAATGTATAGATTTCTCTTTTGATCTTTATCTCTATACACATTAATTTCTATCAAATGTTCTGCTTGCACTTTGTCTAATTGCTTGTTGCCCTGGTTACCAAGCACCTACAAACTACAGTATTTAAAATGCCTTGAGAGCAGTGGATGAAGTCACGTGTCATAGTGACGAAACACGTTGGGTTGCAAAGGGGATTCCTTATTCTCAGCTGTTTGGTGGGAGCTAAATATACAGAACCCTGTGTACTGTGTAAAACCTCCGTAAGAACTGCTTTTTCCATCTGATATGCTATGGACTAACCTGATCCCTGGTTGATGGTTAAACAGGAATGTTTGAAATCACCAAGGAGCGCAGCTTTTCCCCCCACAAAAGTTGGCTGGTGACTATAACATCTCACCACCTCCTCTCTTCTCAAACAGATCCGCACCGAGTGAACACACGTGATGAGCGGGTGCTGCTTCCTATTGCGGCCGCTGGGAACCACAACACTACTCTTCCAGGTCCTCTCTCGGTATACCTCTGCCGCTACTCCTGGATTCAACGCGTTTCAATATGCCAGATTTCTTCGTCAGGACACTATGTCCCCCGGGCGAATGGTCCCAGACCCAAGAGATACGCCAATTAACCCCAGATGATCCTTGGATAATAGATCGGGTTGCTTCTGGTTCTGGGCTTGATCTCTGTGAGTCTGTACTGCTAATGCAGTTGTCTTTGCTAGGGAAACAAACAGCCTTACACGTTTCATCATATCTATTCAACTTCATCAGAGGTACTATTATCCAAGGATCATCTGGGGTTAAAGGCCGGATCTCTTGGGTCTGGGACCATTCGACTGGGGGACTGATTTTGCGGTGCACCAGCACCACTTCTGGTATCCGGTTTCAAGCAACTACATATGCTGCGGATGAGTCACTGATCGTGAAGCCTTTCTAGCTGTGACTGAGACGAACAATTGTAAATATATACACAGTATATATAATATTATATTACGTACTGATCCTAGTGTGATACAAGTGAATACAACATTTAATATTTTGGGCATTAATGATTAAAAACTCACAATACAGCCATGAATAATAAGCATGGTATGAGTAAACTCATGCATCAACAAGTGGTTCCAGGACACCGCTCTTCCTGATCAGTCGAGGGATATTCTCCTCTAGAACTCCACTGCTGGTGTCGCTGCTTGGGAAATCCTCAGGCAACCCGCAAATGCAAAGAAGAGTTCCTATTTCTCAGGTTCCCAATGCTCGAGGGCAGATCACAGCCTATCTCTCCGGCGTCAGGATTCACACTCGCACAACTACACATCTCAGCGGATTATATATCTATATCTCCACTGATAAACTATAAAGGGTTAACACACAACTGGAACTGTTTGACCAGAATATAAGTAGAGAATAGAATAATAATAGAGCCTGAGTTACAGGTTAGCGTCAGGTGGTATATCTGCCTGTGTGTGCCCCTCCATTCCCAATAAAGAGGTTTATTCACACTGCAGCCACAAAAATGCCTGGGCCATAATGTCCAGCCCTCACCTACACCAATTCTGTTGCAATTTAGAGCAGCAAGCCATAGATTAAGTTTAAAGCAAATGAACAATTACAGGGCATATGTAAATGTAGCCATGTCTGGTTTGGCTACCAGTCTGCCCTCCCTGACATCCAAGCCCTGGTAATAGTGCAGGCATTGTCAAGCCCAACAATCCTGACTTTTCCCCACAGTAAGTAGCTGCCTTGAGTGACAGGGGAGGAGGCGGGCTAAGGCCTGTGTTCTATCCAATCCTGGGCTCAGACCTTGGACCTTCCCCCTCTGTACTTAAGGAGCTGCACACCTACATTTATTAATTGTGTCTCTAACCCTGAGAGAGGCAGGTAGTCACACAGGGGTGTTCTGAGCATTGGCACCTGCTGTCCCCTCCCCTTGGGAGTGATGAGTAATAGCTTTCCCCTGACTCTATTAGGGAGTAGGAAAGAGCAAGGCCTACCACTGGTGCCCTTGGCCTGGTGTTGATATCCAGGGACCATCCTGAGGTTGGATACCTGTTTGACTGTGCTGAAGCAGATACCGGTTGTGTTGCTGTGTATGCAGAGGGACAATAAAGTGTTCCAGTTAACTATACTCCTGCCTGGTGTGCAATCTATCTGGGGGAGTGGAAGTAAGTTCTCCTGCAGGGATTGTCTCCACATCCCTGGAGCCTGCAGCAGATGGGGACGCTGTACCATGTGAGATAAAGTTCAGTTATCTACCCCAAAAGCCTATCCTGTCTCCCGCAATGACAATGGTGGAAAGCTCAGCATCCTGTGAACGAGCAGGCAACCAGCACAACACCGCTAGTGGTAGCGTGATCCACCAGAGAGTGGGAGGAACACTGTTACATAAACAAAACCTGTTGATACATATTGATTGCTTCAATGGTAAAGTTGCACACACTATGCATTTGCTTGAACAGTATACACTGTAGTTGTGCACAGCTTATAAATGAAATAGCTACTGTAATGTGAGGTTACAGTAGATACTGTAGTGTTATGCATTTACATGTTGTATACTTGAACCACAACTGCACACTGTTCAGTAAGTAAGCAAAAGATACTGTAATTCAAGAAGTAGTCCAGTACATTGAAACACTAGGGTTACATTTATAGGAGAGTCCAGTGTTGAATGGTGCTCAGATCCTGAGAGACTCAAAAGCAAGCATACCATTATAAATTATATAAAATCCAGAATGCCTTCAAAGATCAACCCAGTTAAGAATGCCTGTTATGAATGCCAGAATGCCTAACAGCTCAACCCTGTTATAACGCGATCCGTTACAACAAGAATCCGCTTATAATGCGATGCAAGCGTGGCTCCCAATTTTCATATTTATGAATACTTTAAAACACAATCATTGGTATCTTAGATACTTTATTGTACAATGCAAACAATTGTACATTATTTCTAATGCGGTCCGCTTATAACGCAATGTGATTCTTTGGACCCCAAGCACAGAGTTATACGGGGGTTGAGCTGTATGCATAATCCTTATTATGTATAATAGGGAGAGAAATAAATGCCTGGTGAGATCTAATTTAAAAAAAAAATCCACATGTACTGGCATAATAAACATCCTCCATTGAAGAAAAAAAGCATAAATCTTTGCTTATGGGCAACACACATGAAAGCCAATGCCTGTGCGTCCTCTGTCAAATCCAGGCAAATCTCAGATTTGCTGATCCATAGAGAGAGATCCAAGCAAGTGTAGAAAGAAAAAAGGAGCACAACCATAAATGGAAAAAAAGCGATCACAAGAGGACCCCCATTAAAAAATGTGTCTTTATTGCTGCCACATAGAGAAGGTTTTTAACGTTGTCCATGTGGTAGCAATAAAGACACCTTGTAGCAGAGATGTAGAAGCAGGTAAGAGGCCACATGAAGCCGTGAAGCTGCTGCACCTTGCAGGCAAAATACTGAGAAGCTGAAAAAAGTTGTTGATCGGATGTTGAGTAAAGGAAAACCCAGATGGAAGCTGAGTAAAACTGCTGGTCCCTCTACCAAGGCTATAATATACTTGCTGCGTATGTGAACCTCAATATGACCAGATTATAATGTAATATATTTGAGATTACCTTTTAAAGGAAAATATTTTGTATTAAAATAAAGGTTGGCAATAACCTGGCTTTGCTTTTCTTGCCAAAAGTATTTAGCATTGCGTGTTGTCTCTGTCTCTCTATATGAAGAATTTGTTTTTATTTTTTTTGCCCAATGTTTCGGCTACCTTCTGGCATTGGGGCAGCAATTAAGGTGTATTAAGAAGTCAAAACATAAATCATTTATTTTCAGATAAGAACAATGATTAAAATAAAAAATAAATTACTTTGTGTTGTCACTTTAATATACATGTTATCAGCATTGGAAGACAATACAGTGGTTAGCTTTACTGACAGGGGTGGGGGGTAATGATTATTTAGCTAATGGGAGGGAAAGAGCAGGGTTGTTAAAAATGTGGGATTCAAGTGGCATTGCCTTCTAGAAAAGGGTATTCTGTATTTACATTTATTTTTATTAGATGGGAATCGGAGTCTCTGGAGATGAATAGCACTAGGTTCCGTTCCGCAGACACTCTCCTTCCCATCTACTAAAATGTTTTTTTTTTAAATAAATTATCACCGAAAGTTAGGTAAACCAAACACTGCTCTCTCATCCCCCTCCCAGTTCAATCAAGCGCCGACTCGCCAGGCACTGCAGCTGCAGGAATCATGGGAACGGCCACGGTTGTCTATCTGGCCCTCCAACCTCCCTCTGCCAGAGTGGGTGTGAATTGTCCTCTGCCTGTGTAATATTTGTGAAACAATCCATCCTTGCAATACATTGAATACATGCATTGTACTGAGCCATCATCACAAGGTCTGCCTTCTACCTGTGAATTGGGCAATTAGTAATACATATGAATATCATTTTAAAGTACTGGCCCATTTAAACCATATTTCCTCTTCCTGTCTTCTCAGAGGCAAATAGCAAATCTGAATAAACCATTCACATCCCACCAGTTGAAGACACAAGTCAGCTGTTCCCAAAGGCATGCTTATTGTCATTCAGAGCAGTAGGACCACCTTAGTTGTGGTTTAGGCTTAAAGTAAACAAAACAGCCCACAGAGAGATTCTTAAACAAAGAAACAGAGCACAATATTCATCACATCGCCTTCCCTTTACTTGGTTAAGTTGCAGTAATGCAGAATCCAATACAGTATATTTAGTTTGGGGGAATTAGGAATGAAACAGTATAAAGACTTACAGTACATTGCATTATTTATATTGCATTTTCAATTGGTTTAAATTCCCACAATCTGCTGCTCGTGTAGCAACTATCTCTGTTGCTGCTTGTCTGAATAGGGAATGTGATCTTAAAACCAGTCTAAAACTATCAATATCTTGAGATAGCTGAAAAGACTATTTCTTATGAACATAAGTGGAGAGGCTCAAGTCCCACTTTAGTGCCAGTTCAGACTGGAGTCAAAATCTGTGTTTGAAAATTAGGAATTTATAATAAATGTAAGTTGATCTATATCTATGTATTCAAAATGTTGGAGCAATAATCTATTCCAGCCATATGGTAATTGTGTGCTAAGAGATACTTGTGGGTATTGTAAAATACAGTGTTATGTGATTATTTTCAATATAAAATAACACTTTTTTTCAAGTCACAAATTAATCTTTGAAGGTAGCACAAAAATTAGAAGCTACAATCTTAATTGTCTGATATTAGTTATTACAAATAGGAAATATATAATTCTCCATATTACTAAGGATACATACCACCATTGATGTGAAGTATCATCACCAGGATCCCCAATCCATATATATCAGTTTCATTTAGAGACAGAATTCATGTTTAACAGCCTGTAAGAAAAATCAGAGCAATCCGTTATAAAGCACATATTTTCATATAGAAAAAGAATGTGAAACACATTCTTCCTTTTAGTCCTCAAATAGTAATCATTTAACTTTGACTACAGAACAGGACCTAACCGCTTTGTTTGGCTTTTAGTAAAGTTCAAAAAAATTAGAAAGGCAAAAATCTGAGCATCTCTGAACTGCTGAACATAAAAACATTCAAAACCACAAAAGGCCAAACTACAGTACTTCATCAATTTGTCTCTGGTTTGGCATACAATTCATTAGTAATTAAACTACTATTCTTAAGATATTTGCTTCACTGCACGCTATGCAATCACTTCTTTTTCAGTTTCATGGTGATGAAAAGGGCACCTGAACCACGTTTCAGAGCACTCTGCTAACTAATGTTAGGAATTGAGGAGGAAGGATGACAATTATACGGAGTATTGGAGCAAAGGTTTAGGAAATAAGTCAGACATTTTAAGAAGAGCAAGGTGGCTGCATAAGTACTGTAGATGGGTGTAACCTTTGTCTGTATGAAATTCTGTGATTTCACTATTCCTATTCATTGCTAATAACTGTTTCATGTCAAAGTGCAATAAGTGTGAAAGTGAGATACTGAATAAATCAAGGTTTGCAGATGGGTATAATAGCATTAGGTTGATTCGAAGAGTGTATCAAGGTGCTTAATGTTAAATTTGCATCAGTGAGCAGTTAGGACTCAGAGATGAGATGTATGAAAGTTATCAGTTTTTAGACGTTGCAGTTTTCATTTCTAATTGTGAAATTTACAGATGGAGCCAGCCTTAGCGAAACGCAGAAGAAATGCGTTGCTGGTGGAGGTGGCTGCCGGGACGGTGCTGTGGGGGGTCCATTCCTTTCATTAGGACCTCCCGCAGCATTAATCCTTCTGAACCCTGATTCGGCACTGTCTCAGGACGGCTCACGTTTGGGGCACCAGGAACAGAAAAGCAGGCTACATCTGTGGGTCTACTGGTCCTGAAGGATATTTGCCTCTTTGGCTCAAAGCCATGACGCAAGTTAACATATATACAGTGATCAAATTCTATTAAAATCCCCAGATAAGGCGACTCAGAATATCTTAAGCATATGGGTATATATATAGGTAACCATCAGTATGGTAACATATCCCAATATAGGTATATGTATGTAGTTTCAGTTAATACCACATACAATGCACAATATGGAGGCAAGATGTTTAGTGCCAAGTGTGACTATGAATAAAATGCACAGCCTAGTTGGCTTGGATATATAAGATATAATCTATGTAACAGTCCTGTTATTGCTCATGGAGATGCAGGGCAATGTCTATACAGACAGGGCTAGTCTGTGAAAAGCAGAGTAATCAATTACTCTGTGTTACAAGTGGATAATTAGTAGCAAACCACTAGTAGTACTGTCCCTTAAAATGGAGGTTTGTGTGTAACTTTAACCCCTAACACACAGAGTCAGAGAGGGAAGATATATACTGTACTATGCAGAATTCATAGTTAGACCTGACAAATTCCCTTCGAACATATAGGGGCCTATGCACTAAAGGTTCATTAAAAAAATCGCCATAACGCCATAACGGGGCTTGTACCTCGGGAAGTAGGGTGTCCCTGAAGCTATCCGCTATGGTAATGAAGTTTGCTCTAAATGCATTTTTATTGCATAGGATTCATGCCAGGGGTCTCTGATGCTACTATTAATGGATATCAGCTCCAGAGATTCCCAGCATCAATCCTATGCAGGAAAAATGCATTTATTTTCTAAGTCCCATCTCGCTGCTTCTCTGCAGGTTTCCAACACCTTTACGCCAACTTTTTCTGGCGTGAGGATTTTGTGATAAAATCACCATTCTAGAGCAGTGATAGGCGTTCATAGCCTAATCACTGCTACTAGCATGGCGCGAGTTTATGAACATGCCGAAAAGCGGCGATAAGTGACTTATCACCACTGCCTCTGTGATTTTTTTTTTATGAGCTATTTTTTTTGAGCGATTCAGTCTTTTATTGCCCACTTATCACCGCTTACTGAATAGCAGTAGGTATTTTGGGCGATAAGCGCTTGATAAGTGGCTTATGAACGCTTACTGCATAGGTCCCATAGACTCAAGTGGGCTCAGTAACTCGTGCTTAGCAACACACATGTATACTGCATTAATCACAGTGTGACCTGTAAACCTTCAATATATCATAGTCTTTTGGTTATAAATGTGAAACAAATTAACCTCCAAATAGAAACACTGTCGGATATCCCATGAAAACAAATAAATACACAGTAATTGTAACACTTGTGTCCGTTTGGTTTTGTAACAAATCACCGCCATACAACCGTGTCTCATGTGATTGTGCAGTCTGCTTCCTGGTGCAAACCGCCTCCTACAAAGACGCCACCATCGTGGCGTCACATTACAACCCTACACACGTTTCATGTGCTACATGCACAGTTGTTCAGGGGAGGAGGAGTCAAAGTACGTAGCTGCACCATCATGTAAAGTACTCTTTCTTGTGGGAGTTTCAGTGTCCCTGCACCAATCAGAGACAAGGTTGGGAGGGTGCGCGTTCACGCTGCGTTATTGGCAGTTGGTAATAATCAATTAGGAGTAACTACCCCAGGGTGTGCGCGTGTGTGCACATGCATACATACATATATAGCCATGCATAATAATGGTATATAGCTTTCCTCTCTGTTGGCAGTAAGTCCTGGTAAGAACAGGTATGCCAGCAGTAGTTATGGAGGTTTTCCCTCATCCAATGGTGATGTGCCCTATGTATGAAGGGGAGTGGCTGTATGCTCTGAGTCCCTGGATAGTGACATCAGGGATGCGCCTGCCTCCTGAAGTATATAAGGCACAACACAGTTAGTTACAGTGTTCTAGCAGTGTTCCAGCAGCTGTGGAAAGCTGTTAGGAAGTTGTATTTTCCTGCATAAGGGATTGTAGGAACCCTTTGTGACCCTAGTGACGTAACTAGAGGTCCAGGTTGACCAATCAGCCTGTCTAAGCACTCTGTGTCCAGGGACCTGGCACAGAGCGGATCTCCCTAGGAGAAGAGGGGATCCCACTCCAATTTGGGAGGGCGTACCTGGCGAAGGGACAGCACGGAGAGATGTGCGTCTAGAGCCGGCAGCTGCATGGGGCAGTCTGCTACATCACCGTCTACAATAAAGATGACCTTGTTAACGATACCCCCACTGTGTGAGTGTGAAATTACTCAGCAGTGGATGGCACCACCAAGAAGGAGTTCCTCACCAGGACCATCTCCCTGTGGAAGCACAGATCCTGATGAGGTGGAGGCGCTGCACATGATGTAAGTTGAACTCGCACCCACTACCTCAGCTACCTGTTCTGTTGAAAATCCCCTATTAACATCAAGCGGGAGACTCAGGAGTTCTGTTGCCTACAGGTGCACCACCACACACACACGTAATGGGAGTTGGTTATTAAAGTACCCGGGCCAATGTGAGATTGGGGGGGGGGGAAAACCCCGTTACAATTGGAGGCGCTGCTGAGAGTGAGCCTAGCCTGAGGTAGTGCAAACACGAGTTAGACGTATGTTAGGTACACGAGGTGGTGCACAAGGCATGTTTATTGTACGGATATGGTAGCTGCCCCGCAGAGCGGAGCTCCATGTACAATAACCCAGTATACCGTGAGCAAGAAGTGACCATCGGAATGGAGGATCTGCAAAGAGCAGAAGGTCCAGGATGCCGGGAAGAGGAAGGAGAACAAGCTACAGGAGAGACTCTTGTGTGTTTGCTATGGAATGGCGTGAAAGCCGTGGCTGCGCCGTGTTTGTCATGCCTATGTTCTCGGGATGATACCCCTGAGAATAGTGAGGATGACAGCCTTGCGAGATGGGAGGAACGAAATTTCGTTTGTTACACACCAATTAACAAACAGCCAGACGCTACCTCAAATACAAAAAAGGACAGTGCTTACCAAAATGGCGGTTCCCGCGTTCCCGGGACACCGCGTGGGCCAGCTGCAGAAAGTCTTGCAACTCTGCAGTTTGCAAATTGTTGGCCAGGATTGGCGGCAACGAGAAAACTCCACCCAGTTGGGGAGTTTGGCGCGAAAGCTGGAGCCGCGCCCTCATGGACTATGACTCACTCAGCCCCAGTGCTGGGTCAGCCTACAAGGTGGCGAGACATCCCCCTAGTTTCAACCAGGGGGAGTGGTCTAAAGTTCCACCGGATACTGATGGAGGAAGTGGGGGGAAGGACAGCTCAACCATCCCCTGCACTTCAGTTGCGAAGAGCCATTGATCACTACAGACCACTAGGACGAGTGCCCCCTTTGGTGACCATGGCTGAACAAGCGGAGAAAGTGGAACAGAGTCCCTTGATATCAACCCACCCCTACTCGGCTCCAGGAGGCTTCCTGATTATCTGAGTGGAAGGTGTGGAGACAGTGGTCTGTCTCTGCCTGCAGTGCAGACTGCCTGGCGGAGCCGTGGGCAGTGAGGCTCGATGCCCTCACTGTAGCCTGCAGTACATGTGGCCCATGACGACTTTTGTACCCGTACAAACTGTAGGGATGAGACATCCTACCCCGACGTTGGCGGCGGAGCTTCCGGGTGCCTTGTGGAGGGAGAGTGCAGATCCCGCTGAGCCGGAACCCGGCCGGGTTCTCAATCAGGAGAAACCCAGTCATCGTAGAGGTGACCGGAAAGGAGCCCATAGACGGTCCCTTACTGGAATACCCCGAACGAATTGTAAATTAGAGTCCTCGGACGAGGAGTGTGCCAGGCTGGCAGAGGCACAGGACTTGTTAGAGGAGTACCATGCTACTGGTATTCCGTGGAGAGATGCCATTCCTCGTGGTGTGGAGACACGGAGCCGAGTGTCTCCAGTGCCGCGACAGCCCGATTGCCGGAGTCCCACTGCCGTGGTGACTAGCGGGTCGGAAGGAGGTCGATCCACCCCGACCCTGCGGAGCAGTAGGTTAACCCCGTGCTCACCGCAGATTCCGGGAGTGGAGGTGAGCGAACAGCGGAACCAGGGTCAAGCTGGACTGTGCAGCAGAAGGGCGTTGCCGGATATCCTCGTGGAGGAAGAGGTCTCGCTTGGGCACCCAACCCAAGATAGCGTCGCAGCACGTGTGGATCCCGAGGCGGTTCCGGATGACCTGAGCGGTGTCGAGTGGGAGGCGATTGCGCCTCTACGATCGAGCAGTGGGAGTCGATCCCCTATGGACAGCCGACAGAGTGGGCGCTCGAATCGGAGAACGAGAGGATCCACTACCGAAGGACAGAGCGAACATTGTGGCGAACGTGAGTCTGGTGTTGTGGAGGAGCAGGCCATAACCCTGCCGGCACCTACCGTCAAGTCCCGTCCCCCAACCCCGTCCATCCCCAGGGTTAGCCCCAAGGCCCTAGTTCAAGCCCCTGTCCCTGTCACCTGTTCCTTTGGGTCTACCTCTAGTCTGGGTATAACAGGGGAGTCCCGGGGTCCTACCACAGAACGGACTAGAAGCCTGGACTGGGGAACTTCTGACGATGGATCGGAGGGTGGAGGGAGGATTTCACCACGAGGGTCGATTGTTAGCGCGCTGAGTCGTGAGGGTGGACATTGGTCGCAGCGCAAGGAAAAGGTTATGCGATCTGAGGGTACTTCAGGGGTATCCTCGGGTGGGCCTGATGATGAGGAGGAGCCACTAGAACCTAACTCCGAGGAAGTACGGGAAACTAGGTGGTGGGCATCTTTATATGAAGGTTATGTCGCCTGGCTTGACCGCACCCATTTTCTTCTAGAAAGGTAGGGGGTAGTTGATCACTGGTGGGCTCCTGGAGATTTCGACGATGAGGCATACCTTAGAGCACTAAGGGTAAGATGGGACCGAATACAAGGGGGTCTTATTACCCCAAAGGGATCAGAAGGGTTAGATGATCCGGTGGAGTTAGATGAGCCCCTGTCATGGGTGTTGCCGGGGAAGGCTGGGCAAACTAAATTGACCAGGACTTGCCGAGCTGAACGGGCTATTGCAGCCAAATATAAGAGGTCACATGGGCTCGAATACCCCTATGTCCCCGAACCTCTAATGAGGGAAATAGAGGAGAACCGAGAGAGGTGGCTCCGAAATGATATTGAATATTACATAGTTAATATGGGAGTTCATTAACTCCCATTAAGGGAGTTCAGGCTGAGCAGAGGGTCTCCCAACTCATGCGGGTCTGGAAGATAGGACGCAGCGTGTATATGCACAAGGTGGTATACTGTAATGAGCGGGGATTGCCAGGAGAGTATAGTGTATAGTGTAACCGTTCATGATGCAGCGGGGCGGGAGGTGAAGAAACCAGACCCTTGGCACTACTATTAGGTCCGTAAACGAGTGGTCTGCCTTTTCTTTACTGCTTACTGCTGGTCAGTGAGCGGATGTTCTGTCATTATTATGAGGATGTGACAATGTTTAAATGCTAAGTTTGTGTGTTCTTTTTCAGTGTTTCCTGGAGCAAGGTACACCAAATTTAGGACCCAGCCGGGACGGTGGGTATTCACCAGGGGGAGTATATAGCCATGCATAATAATGGTATATAGCTTTCCTCTCTGTTGGCAGTAAGTCCTGGTAAGAACAGGTATGCCAGCAGTAGTTATGGAGGTTTTCCCTCATCCAATGGTGATGTGCCCTATGTATGAAGGGGAGTAGCTGTATGCTCTGAGTCCCTGGATAGTGACATCAGGGATGCGCCTGCCTCCTGAAGTATATAAGGCACAACACAGTTAGTTACAGTGTTCTAGCAGTGTTCCAGCAGCTGTGGAAAGCTGTTAGGAAGTTGTATTTTCCTGCATAAGGGATTGTAGGAACCCTTTGTGACCCTAGTGACGTAACTAGAGGTCCAGGTTGACCAATCAGCCTGTCTAAGCCACTCTGTGTCCAGGGACCTGGCACAGAGCGGATCTCCCAAGGAGAAGAGGGGATCCCACTCCAATTTGGGAGGGCGTACCTGGCGAAGGGACAGCACGGAGAGATGTGCGGCTAGAGCCGGAGGGTGCATGGGGCAGTCTGCTACATCACCGTCTACAACAAAGATGACCTTGTTAATGAGACCCCCACTGTGTGAGTGTGAAATTACTCAGCAGTAGATGGCACCACCAAGAAGGAGTTCCTCACCAGGACCATCTCCCTGCGGAAGCACAGATCCTGATGAGGTGGAGGCGCTGCACATGATGTAAGTTGAACTCGCACCCACTACCTCAGCTACCTGTTCTGTTGTTATGTGATGCCAGTCAGAGCTTGAGAAAAGACCGGGAAGCATTGCTCCTGGCTTATGTGATTGCATATGTGGTGAATAAAAAGATTGAACAATATTTATGAGAGTACTGCGGATTTACTGCATGTATGTATGTATGTATGTATGTATGTGTAGCCAGGATCCCCCTCTGGGTTTAGGTTCCCCCCCTCTCACACTCACCTCCGCTCGCCGGGAGCATTGGGACTGTCTCTGGGGCTGAGAGGCGGCAAGGGGGAGCGTGTGGGAGATGTGCCAGTTGCTGGGGCAGCGTTCGCATTGCGAAGGACTCCCGGTGGAGTCAGCTGCAGGGCGCCGCCATATTCTCTGGGCGCGCGCATTCGCAGAGTAACGGCAATAAGGGAGGCATTAAGGAGAGTTGCGCATGCGCGAGGACAAACGCGCGAACCCACACCAACCAGGAGACGGCTCTAAGCAGGGACTACAAGTCCCATGAGCCTTAGGGGACCCCACGTGACGCCAGGTAGCCAATAGGGCTACTGTATCTTCCTGCTCACAGTATAGATACATTTCGCGGGGTTTGGAGAGAGTCAGTCGGCGCCAGGATAAGCTAGGGGAAGGAGGTGAGGGTGCAGGGGTCAGTAACCCTCTGCACTAGGCCAGCAGCCCCCTAGGCCCCAGTTTGCCCTGAGCCCCCAGTAGTTTGTATTGCTTCAGGGACAGGCCCCAGGTTAGGGACCCTGCCCCAATATATATTGCAGTGCTAGTCAGGGACACAGCGGATGCTGCACTTCCCATCTAGAGGCTTGGGATCAAGCCTCCTCCGCAGAGAGAGAGCGGACTGTACCAAGGGTGGAAGGCCCTGACTGATCATCTCCAGGAAGGTCGTCAGATCCTTTGTGAAGAACCTTTAACGCCCAGGTGCCATTGCACTGGGCAGGTAACGTTACGTACGTGCACCAGACGAGTACTCACACATAGTGGCAGCGCTGACCACCGGACAAGGGGGGTTATACTGTGGACACGGTGTGGGGGTACACGATGGTGGGAGTGGGGGTTACGTTATATCCTACTGCAGTGCTAACATTGAATGTGATTGGTATAAAGTATAAGTTATGTGCATATGTGTAGTAAAGCCAGTCCTGTTTTACACCCGTGTGCTTATCGTGATTGTTTCCTGTGAGTGCCTCCTCCCACTCCGTTGGGATCCCTCCCAGGTGGAGGCGTTGCACCACGAGATTGTTATATGTATGTACCCCAGGCTCCCCGAGCGGAGGCTTAGGCTCCTGAGAGCCATACAGGTATACCCAGCATCAGTAGCGTCTGTATTCACAGGGAATACCTGTTACATATGTATGTATGTACTGTTGCGGCCCCTTTTATTCTCCTACATCCCCGAATTTTTTCGGGGATGTTTTCCGAATGTCACACACTTTTACTTGAAGCAAGAAAAAAGCAAGAAAAAAGCAAGAAAAAAAATGTTTTATGTTAGATTAATGCTAGTAGGCTACTTTCAAACTTTGATCTCACATCATTACATTAAACATTTTGTTTCCTTGTAAATTGAACTACTGTACCAGTTAAGTGGGAAATAATTTTTGTAAGACTGAAATGACAGCCCGTGAAGATAATTTGTATAATGACCAATGAAAAAGAAAATGTTGTTCTCTTTGTATATACAGAATAATCAATACTTCAATGTACTTTAGGAAATCCATTTTAATTTCAGTTACTTTAAGTTAATTTACAAAAGAGCAATAGTTAGTTTAGTGTCTGATGTGTTTTGGTATGTCTGTCGTGAAAATATGTTACATTTTGCATAATAAGACTTTAATATATCAGTATCTTTATTTTAGATAATTTTATGCAGCTGGTTATTGCTCACTAGGTTTTGAGAATGGATATTGGCTCCACAATATTTTATTAGTTGCATAATTTTAAATAGCAAAGACGTATAGTGACAATATTTGTATCAGACACAAGAATTTAATTTGCCTTATAGGACCAACACAATATCCTACATGGACATCTGTGCATATGTTTTGTGAATCAAATACTGCAAGCCTATGCTTTTAACATGCAGAACAACAAGAATAAAAATAGCATAATCATATCTCACAATATTGCTTAATAGACAAAACCATTATGTGTGTGTAACCCTGCCATTCAACCATTATCACCAAGCATACAGTGCTCCCACTGCAGCAAGGGATTGTGGGAAATGACATGCAAATGAGCACTCAATGTATCACCTTTTTCCTTTTGTGAATGGATAGTCCAGGCAAAAGAAGAGAGAGAGAGGGAGAGGGAGAGAGAGATATGCAACTCTATATATTCATATGTCTGTACCATCTATATTATAACTCTGTAAAGCTCTGCATACATACACATGACTTTCAGATTCCTCCATATTCCCTTACCTGGCCCTTCCACCCAAATCCCAATAAAACCCTGACACTGATGTTCAATGTAAACACGGTCCATCATTTTATTAAATTATCATACAATTTACCAGCTAATATTTAAACAACGAAACAGCTTAAATGTACAATTCAAACATCCACATCATGCCAGCCACCAACCACTAGAGCCAACCTTCCTATATATTAAAGTCAGCGGCAGTTACTGCCGGATTAAGTGCGATACCCTCCTTATCTTGATGAATCTGCCTAAATAGTCTTACGTTTGTGGGAAACTTTAGTGAATTGTCTTTGGAGCAGCAGTTTTTCAGGAATAAAATGGCATTAGTCCTGTTGATGAAAACGTTTGAAAATGTATGACTCATTAGAAAGATGTCAGGTTGCAAGAAAAGCAAACCACGTTACACTATAATCTCTGCTAACAAATTTGACAGCAATAAGCATTTAGAACTAATTATCTGTTTTCATGAAGTCAGCGAGCAAACTGTAGTTATATATCAGATGTTCTAAAATGTGAAATCTAGCTGTGTCATAGTACCAGTTTTGACTAGAAAAATGTTTTTATTTTATTTTTTTACATGAGAAAAGTTTAAGATATTTAATATATGCGATCTAACAAAGGCAAGTAATCCTTGAAAGTGTCATAGTTTGCCAAGTTTTTTTTATGCAATAAGGAGCACTTTTTTATTTTACAATTTTACTTATTGTAACACGGTGTAGGAATATTCAAAAGGAAGGAGAAGGCACTCGGGTAACATTCATGTAGTGGGAGCTATTTGTATTCAAAACTGTTCATAGCAGTAATAAATCACATTTATTATGTTTCGGGACAACAAGACCCGTCTTCAGATAATGCACCTATCACCTAACAGACTACACTGAAAACAGCTGCTATATATATATCCCCAAGTACACTCGCTCCCCATTCAAGTCCCCCATCGTAACACCCAGCCATGGTTTTCACCAATGTGTGTTCCGGTTGCTGCAATATATGATGTCATCACACGTCCAGCCTAATGACATATGAGTGCAAGTGTTTGATAGGCAACACAGCTACAGGCATACCCCACATTAACGTATGCAATGGGACTGGAGCATGTATGTAAAGCGAAAATGTACTTAAAGGAGGAGCATAGGGTTTATGCTTTCATTCGGTGCAGTGGAGTGAAGTGAGCAACACAGCGAATTGGGTCCTTGGTAGCGGCATCTGCCTTGCGCTTGTTTGCCTGTTATCGGACATTATCAGGGTGAGCACACCAAGCGTTGGCTCAACCCTGGGGTACCCCTCTAAACCGGCATATGCCCTGTTAGTGCACGCTTTTCAGGACTCTGATCTCAAACCGGGATCTTCCCGTGGATAACCCCTCTGAGACTCAACAAACAGTATTTGCACATCAGCTTCATTTGCACACCACTATTTATTTTAACATTGATATTGTTTGATTTTAATTGTGATTTTTTGTTGGTTTTGATTGTGATCTTAGGGACACGATCTATCATAAAAGTGTCTAGTTTCACCACTACCCCTTGGACTGCGCTTCCATTTCTTTTTCTTTAAAGTGAAGCACTACCTTTTTTCCCACTTATCGATGCATGTACTGTACAGCAATCGTCATATAAGTGCATAACTGATGTAAATAGCACATTTGTAACAGGCTCTATAGTCTCCCCACTTGCGCACAGCTTAGGTACAGGTAGGGAGCCGGTATTGCTGTTCAGGACGTGCTGACAGGCGCATGCGCGAGCTGCCGTTTGTCTATTGGGCGATATGTCCTTACTCGCGAGTGTACTTAAAGTGAGTGTCCTTAAACCCAGGTATGCCTGTACTACATTATGTTGCTTAAAATAGTGTCTTTATACAGTGTATCTTATGAGCCAAGAACATATTGCTCAAAAGACTATTGAAAACGTTAACATTATTGCATGCTGTGTAGGTCATATTTCAACTAAACTCCCTTTGTAGTACTAATTATTTAAATTCCAGGGGATTGCAAGCTTAACATTCTACTGTATATACTGCAGTACACACAATGAGATAGGATGAATCCTAAAATAACCTTCACAAATCATTAAAAAAAAAACCTTCAACAGTAATAAAATATTGCAATCTCTTCATCCCACATTTTGTCTCCTATCTGAGACATGACTCTGCCAAGTAATTCTCCCACTAACTCATTATCCTTTTAATGCCTCTTCCTGTCCTTTTTCTTTGCATGTAACAGGCCTCACATGTGACATTTGTCGTTTGTCACTGTCACTTCTCTATTCCCGTCTCCCAACTCCATCTCATTTTACCTTCTCACTCTATATCTGCCAGTGTCTTTCTTTCCATTATTTTATTTAACTTCTCTAAACTGTCTCTTTATCAGTAGTGATTAAAGAACATTGAGCGCTTATGATACTCAATATATTTTCTTTTGCTCAGTGCTCTCTGCTTCAGTGAGCAATCTTGCCAATGACCTTTCAATGATTGTAGTAGCAACATTGCTTGAAAAAAATAATAATAATAATTAGACCACAGACATGCAACGTTAAGTACCAGAAGCAAAAGATGTGCCGTCCTACACCTCGTTTAAATCAGGCTGGCCACCCCATTGGAGCAGTCAGTCCGATCACCCTCCAATAAATGAGTTCCTGTGACATACATGGTGTGTCCTAATGAGCTCTGGTGTGCTAGGGCTCATGATATAGCAAGTACATCATAAGGAGGTTAAGGCATGTTCAAGTGAATGGGTTGTGGAGGTAAGGTGTCTTCCGGCTTGGAAGGAATACGATTGAGTAGCACTTCTTAGCAAACATTGCCCTCAGTCTTTCTAAAACAAATATGGTGGTGTTTATAATTTTGGCAGGGAGTTGAAATGTATCTCAGTGTATTGATCTTTTTCAGTTTAAGGAAACAACTCGTGGCCATCTGCTAATCCATCTCTTCCAGCATGTGAACAAACTGCATTATAGAGTATGAGTCACATGCCAACAACCTGGAATTAAATGCAATCTTTATCCATTTTTACTGTAAATATGGATAATGCTAATATAGAAATATTTAAATTACACATTTTATATTCCAGAAAAACGGCTAAAATATAAATGATTAACTGAATAAAATGACATGTAATTGTGCTTCATTCTTTATGAATTACATAACATTATCAGCAAAGAAAAGATATGTAATAAGATATTTAGTAGTAGTATTAATTTCACAGTTATCTTGCTGTACTACATTGGTTTTCAACCTTTTTTGAGCAGCGTTACTCTTGAATCATTTTTAAAATCTCGGGGCAACCCTACTTTTCAGACATCACTTATCCCTTACTTTTTTACACGCATACTCACTGACCCGCTATTCACAAGCACACTAACCCACACTGCACATCATATCCTTTTACTGAACACACTTACATTATTTCCCTTCTCACACAGCTTATTGACACTATAATCAATCATATCACCACATTAATACCCCCTTCTATTACTTATACACATACCTTTCCCCCCACCCTGCAAAAAGCACAATCCAGGTTGGTACATGCTCCTTGACAGACTGAGAAAAGGTGCCCACCCAGCTTTACAATACCGGCAAATTGGTGATTGGCTGGCAGGAGAATTCCCACGCTCTGATAGGCTGTAGAGATTTGTGAATGGGACACTGAAACCCATAAGGAGCCTTGCAGCCAATGAGAAGCGCAGATTCCAAGCGCCAAACCATCTGAATAAACGCGAGCCGGCAACAAGAATTTTCAACTCAGCAAAGTTTCTAAGTCCTGCTTTTGAGAACGTAGTGGTTGCGGCTGGCATTGCATGCCGAAATCAGTTCTAGGACTTTCGTGAGTACCTTCCGGTTAAGGAAAAGGGCCCCTACAGAGGTCATTTTTGCGAATTTCGTTCTAAGGATAGATTTATTCGTTAGCCCCGTTCCCAGTAAGGGTGTTAACTCTGTAAATTGTGTTACATTGTGTGTATGTCTTTTCCTAAAATAAATTACAATTTATTTTACCTCCTTGCTTTGCTCAATCAATGATCCCAGTATAAAATGGTGTTGATAAACCTGGTCTCCCGTTACAATACCTCAAAAAACACAGCTGCTCAGTGGACATGTCCTGCGATTTCTAGAGATTGAGAGGCTCCTCTCTCTCCTCTGTGCTGATGGCTGAAAGAGGTGAAGAGGATTGCAGCCTTTGCATCTCCACGCAGCGCGGGATGTGCCCGATATGCAGACGGCTGAGATTTTCCCCTGGGACAGCAGAACCCTTGAACGAATGTCACAGCACCTGTTTTGAGAAACACTGCTCTACTACTATTGCATTCGCACAATGAAATCCATATGCCTGTATTTGATTCCTGAGAAATCATTACAATTTAAAGAGTGCCGTTTTTTATTGATTGCAAACCTCTAACTGTGGCTATATTAGAATAGTCTCAGGGGACCAATATAATAAAAGGACAGACTCATTAGCATTCTAGATTTTGATTGGCTATCTTGAGTAGGTAACAGCGCTGTTTTTGATTCATGCCTTGGTTGAAATGTTTACAGCTACTATAGTTTGATTTGCTTGTCCACTTATCTTGAAATTAATACGAATATGATGTTGCAGTGATAAATGTGTTTAATTATCTGCTAACTATATATCTTGGACATAGTTGCAAAAGTTTCCTCTTAATTTATTGATCAACATTAATTGAAAAATATTGATTACAATGTAACCCTCCACAGCAAACATTAAATTAGATATATTCAAACATCTGAAAATTGTCTTTGTGGTTCTGAAAGCTCATATAAAAAAAAACTATACAACTTATGTTGTTTCAATAAAATATAAAGAAACTTGCTAAAAATCTAGAAGCTATTAGAATTTTCCAAAAATAATAAATATATGCAGTGAAATAAAAAAAATATACTAATATTTGGTAACAAACAGATTTCTGATCAAACTATTTAAAATGCACTATGGAATTAACATGACAAAAAATCTAAGCAATGAAAAAAGACTGCAAAGTGGGAATGCCAAATAAGCCTTAATTACCAAACTGCAACTGATTACAATATTGTGTTATAGATCTGTTGCACAAAACAATCATTGTTTGCTTTAATGAGGCGCTAAGGTGTTTTAATTGCTGCACCACAGGACTGACGCATTCCAATTAATGCCGCAGTGAATGATGTTTAAATGTTTTAATTCTGTGTGCAAACTGAGCAGTTACATTTACTTAAAAGCACAAAGGTGTTGCTTTCTCACCAAATTAGCTGTTGCTAAGTGCTTTACTGCATACATAACTAGGGGCACATACAGTACATCCTTAATGTAACCTGCATTTATGGGCAACACATACATTAATTCCTTCACAAAACATGGTATCATGTTAGTCTCAATTTATAGTGTCAATGACTAGGCTTTCGGCCTAGTCATTAATTAGATGCAATGGCCCTAATTGGCCTTTACGGGAGTCCCAAGTCAGAAGGAAAATTATGTTTAAAAAGGAAATATTAAAACATCAAACATATAATAACTGATGAAATAACTAGGATATAAAATTGAAACAATACTCATAATAATTTTAGTATTTTAAATTATCTACTGGCTGTTGCTACTAGGTGATTATATTCAGCTCTCCTAATGGTTGAGATGAAAACAAAATTGGCTGATCTCTTTTGTTTACAGTCATATGGGTAGAAGAAAACTAGTGACCAATTATTGCATAATATGTGACACTAAAGGCCAGTGTAGCATGCTCCCTAAAAGCTTGTCTTGTTGCATATCAGACAATGATAATTTTGTTCTGTTTGTATCCGATGTAAAAAACAAATACTGTATATAAATAATAATTACTACTTTTGACAATTTGACATTTCTTAAAGGTCTGTTAGCAATTGGGGTTATAAAGTAGTTTGACCAGATTTTCAAAAGTAGAAACTAGGACGCATTCAAAAATTGTTTATAAATTAAGTTGAAAACCATATATATATTTATAAAACAAATGACATCACTTAAATATAAATATTATAATGGTATTTGTCTAATAGCGTCCGCATTTATGCAGGATTGTTGATTTATTTAACTTTCCTAACATAACACAAACTCGAGTGTAGCAAAATGGTTTTAAATGAATAAGTCGTTTAATTAAAGTTTACCTAAATATGTAACATTTTTATTCTTTGATATGATCGATCACATAAAAATGCAGGGTCTATTTTTAAAGTTTTAAGTGAATCCAAACGGAAAAAGCTACAATTTGAACAATTTTTAGAAAAATGTCGGGACACTGGGATGTTTACTGAGAATCTGGGAGTACCCCGGCTAAACCGAGACATATAGTCACCCTAGTTGTAAGAATAGCCGCAAGCCCTGAAACGGATAGCTCACATTACACTACAGCTCTGGGATAACACTCCCCTAATTGTATCTATTGCTTACAGTAAGTAGCATTCTGCTATATTCCTATGGCCTAGCATTTCAAGTCCTGGTAATAGCAGGCAGTGCTAGAGTTAATCCCCTAGCACATGACCCTGCATGTGAGTTAGTTCCCCGTACAGTTGCATTGTTTCAGTTTTCAGGTACATGCCTGAAAATGGTTGGAGTCACGTGCCAGGGTGAGGGCTTGCTACAGTAAAGTCTGCCCAGTTACTGGGGCAGACATGCTAGTCACTCCCTTGGTATAGTATAAAAGTGTGATCCCATGCTAATTAGTTAGTTCTGCCTTGACTCCTCCTGAGTCCTAGACTGAGTCCTGAGGAGTCCTGGAGTGGCTCTGGTTCCTGCCCTGGCTCCGGTTGAGCCAGGGCAGGAGTGACTCCTCCTGAATCCTGTTCTGCCTAGAGGGGGTGGATGTGATCCCTAGTATAAGGGATATTTCGATACCTAAGATGGCCACTGCCATGAAGTGATGTTATCCTCACATAAGCAATCATTACCATCTTGCTTCCTGGCAAATCCTGCCTTCAGTTCCTGACAGGAAGTGACTTACCCCTCATTGAAGCAAGTGTGGACATCTTACTTCCTGGCAAATCCTGTCTTACCCTCCCCCCCCCCCCACCACCCTGACAGGAAGTAAGCCTCACTCTAGCTCTCATTGACAGCAGCTGTTGCTGGTTGTTAAATAGCAGGCAGTTGCTACCTGAGTTTGTTCATGTAAAGTTCTCCATACTGTGCCTTGTTCCTCCATACTTGTTTGAGGCCTGGGTCCTGAGCCTGCACCTTCCCTGGAACCGTACCTGTCTTCCCCTGCATCCCAGGCCAAGGTCGGTGTACTACTCCCTACCTCTGGCCTATGGGCCTGTGACCTATACCGCAGTCAGCAGTGTTACACCTAATTGAAGAATAATTACCGAAGGCATCAGTTCCTGCTGAAGTTTATCTGCTCAGGTAAGGGTGAGGATTAATAACCTCAGGGATCAGTTCATGCAGAAGACTATCTGGTGATACTAAAGGCTCCTGTATCAATCTTGAATAATAAGGCTTATGCCTATAACGAGCCGTAGTAAAACTTAACACACTACAATAGTGATCAAACCTCACAGCTATCCCAAAAGTTGGGGAGGGAACAGAGACATGTACCTTTCCTAAGCAAAATATATAACTGTGTAGCAGTATGTGCATAGAAGATAGTCTACTACATATTTTTTAGTGATTTTATCATAGCCTGTCTTGTCCTTTTCAATTGTTTGTTCAATAAATATATATCTTTTTGTACCCACTTCAGAGTGCCCCATGTTGGAGTTTCTGTAAGTCCTGTTATGTGTCTACTCTCAGTCCAGGGAGCATCACCTGTAATACACAGGTTTATCTTGTGGTTACTTTAACTATCTGGTAGTAGTGCTTTTTCAGCCTCCTTGTCTTCAGAAGACTATCTGCCCAGGGAAGGTTGAGGAATAATTACCTCAGGCATCAGTTTCTGCTGAAGCCTATCTTCCCAGGTAAGGGTGAGGATTAATTACCTCAGGTGTCAGTTCATGCTGAAGCCTATATTTCCAGGGAAGGGTGATGATTCATTATCTAAGGTATCAGTACCTGCTGAACCTTGCATCTCCCCAGGTAAGGATGGATGGTATATTGGCTACAGCAAGCTGCAAGGTATTCTCTCACTGGGTTAAGTAGGGACCAGGAAGGTGGATACTTCTCTTACCCAATGAGGGAGATATGTGATGTACCATCTGCTGATGATATCAATACTCCAATAAACCTGTTCAGTTGTACCGTTCCTGGCACTCCTGAATCCACTTCATTTAATACAAGTAAACACATCTATATTTCCTAAACAGAGTACCAGATTTAAAAAATAAATAAGAAAATACATGCAATAAAACGTGCACTTGGCATGGACTGCTGCTTTAAGGGTTAATTTGAAGTAAGAATGAGCAAATTCATGGGTTCAAAACACAGAGACATTCTGAAAGGGGGTGAGTGGAGGCGGGGGTGGGAATAAGACTGATTAAGTGCTGCAGACATGTAAAAGTAAACATTAGGAAAAGGAATCTCTGACCTGAAGAGTCTACAATCTAATTGATATAGTGTAATCTAATATGAACTAATGTACAGCACGCTGGATAACAGCGCTATATAAATGTTGTTATAAATAAATAAATAAATGAAGCATAGTTCTGCATGTTGTTCCATCGTTATTTCTCACGTTTCAGTGCATTAAAAAAAATCCCTCTATAAACCTAACAAATATTTCATTTCATTTAAAAATAATTAATGAAGCTCAAAGAATAGAAAAGGCTTTCTACAATTTCTTGACCTCAATAAACAAACTCCACCTTGCACATTCAGATTATTCCTCTGGTCTTCAATTTTTCTTCATACCATATTATTCTTCTTATACAACCAGACGAAGAAGAAGATGATATCTGAGTGAAGTGTCACTGAATAGTAATTAACTGCTCCTTTCGTGGTTCACAATTGAGACCAATGCCTTAGGGCTCTTTAACTTGATTTTGAAAAGGGAAATCTGTGAAAAATAGATATATCTATATCTATCATACACATTTTAAGTTGCTTCATATCAATATATATACCATACACATTATTTAAGTTATGGTGTGGGGGAAAAGGCAACAGGAAAACCTCCCCCGTATAGCATATAGCAAATAAAAAGATCACTTGTGGGCACATTCACATGTCTTAGACAGGTCTGCAACGCTGCCTTTCACCACCTAGATTAGAGTGCTTTCACTGCAGCAAGGGATTCTGGGAAATGACATGCAAATGAGCACACCGTGTCACCTTTTGCCTGAAATTTATGCTCTGTATGCTAGGTGATGGTGGTGAAAGGCAGGGTTGCAGACCTGTCTAAGACGTGAATGTGCCCACAAGTGATATTTTTATTTGAGATATATCTATAACTTAGCATGTAAGTTAGTTTCAGAGTGAAAAACTACACTTAGCTGCCTGAGCAACTGCAATTAAATTATCATGGTCAGATAGTCTAATAGCCACTCCAAGGCCCTTACAGGGCAGGAATTGGCCCACGAGCCACCAGTTAATGAGCCCTGGCGTAGAACTTTACTCCTTCTCATTAAATCACATAATCATCCAATATTGACTTGCATGACCTCACCCATAATTATATCATATATGTGATGTAATTAGAAATCAAATGAGTGCTAAGTTATTGATAATTATTATGTTTTAAAGACTCCCACTCAATCTACTGCTGTTCCGTGCCACAGTAAAACCATAGCTCACTTTGATTTCTCAATGAATTACAGTACAAGTTGTTTACTTACAGTACGTTAATGTAGGGATCATTTGACAGGTCACTTTCTTAGTTTTGTGATATTTCTTAAAATGTATTAGCTTTTTTGAATTAAATGATTTACTTTTTATAGGAAATAATTATTACATTGTACATTGTCCATTTTTAAATCATAATCTATTTGCTTTAAAGATCAATTTCTTTCATTACATAATGAAGTAAAAGGGAACAATTTGTTGAATTTTGAAGTGGTACTGTACGATATGAAAAAAAAAGTACTGTGCCATACAACAGTTTATTGTAAAAAATATATATTTGTTCCTGTCCTAATGTAAAAAAAACACTGCTAGTCAATTTTGTCAAAATATTCAAACTAATTTGTTCACGTGCAGTATGTTAAAAGTTGCATCAACTCTAAAACAATGCAGACAATAATTAGAAGATGATACATTCCAAAAAGGGACAAGTGCACAGTATACATATATAACCATAAAAAATTATTAATGCTTAATAAAAATACCATGTAAGCGCTATGTACATTAATGGCGCAATACAGTTAGGTCCGGAAATAATTGGACACTGATACCAGATTTGTTATTTCGGCTGTGTACCAAAATGAATTCAAGTTACAGTTAAATAATGAATATGGGCTTAAAGTGCAGTATATCAGCTTTAATTTGAGGGTATTCACATCGAAATTGGAG